>NW_007256165.1:0-6759 GCF_000164805.1 Carlito syrichta | reverse complement strand
TTTAAAAATGCCTGCATTTATTTTTTTAAACAGGCTCATAACCCTCACCATGGATAACTTATTGGACTTTGCCTGAAAGGAGTCATTAGTGCCACTGGATATTTGACCACCCTGGCCACAGGTTTTTCAGAATGAATGGAAGGTCATGCAGCATGAATCTCCACCGGACATTGGTAACCCCACCGGGGCTTGGGATGGTCAGTGGCCAGCACATTCTTGACATTCGAGGTCAGTGGGGGGCATGGGCAGCCTGACCTCGTGGCTACAATAAATATATAAAAAAAAGTAACCCGGGTGTGGCAGTGCATGCCAGTAATTCTTGGTGATGGGAAGGGTGTGGTGGAAGGATCGCTGGAGCCCAGCAGGTCGATGTTGCAGTGGCCGAGAACGGCCACTGCACTCCAGTCTGGGCGACAGAGTGAGACTCCAACTCAAAAGAAAAAAAATTGAAAATTAGCTGAGTGTGGTGGTGCATGCCTGTAGTCCCAGCTACTCAGAAGGCTGAGGTAGAAGAATTACCTGAGCCCAGGTTGTTGAGGTTGCCATGAGCTGTGATCACTGTGATCCTGCCACTGCACTCCAGCCTGGGTGACAGAGTGAGACTCTGACACAAAACTAAACAAACAAAAGCAGTTATTTAGGTAAATATCAAGTAATTTTCATATTTATCTTTGCTATAGTAAATAGAGACCATGGCATACAAAAATTACTTTTTCAGTAAAAAAGGTTTCCAATTGGGCAACCCCTTTGGGTCCCTCCCACTGTGGGAGCTTTTCTGTCTTCTCAAAAAATCCTGCTTTCTCCAAAAAAAAAAAAAATTTCAATTGCTGACTGCTCATGGATTATTGTAAATTTTATATTTTGAGGATTTGATATCTAAAATAAAATTTTATCTAGAGAGTACAACATGGAAATAATTTACTCATAAGAATCACATTTAGCATATTTACAAAACACTATTGTAAGACTTATAATTCCACAAAGTTCCAAGTTGATTAAAATCGTCACAATTCACAGAACAGCAGTTTCTTAAATTGAACAAGAAAACAAGCTAATTCAGAATTACTTTTGAAGAGTGAAGGAAAAAACTCAAGCGTTCTGAGTAATCAGTAGCAGCTTGCTTGAAGAACAAGACAAGTCCAAGAGTAAATCACTTCTTTTTAATTTTTTATTTTTGAGTTGGAGTCTCATTCTGTCACCCAGGCTGGAGTGCAGTGGCATGCACACTCATGGCCATCCCAGCGTCGACCTGCTGGATTCTGGTGATACTTCCACCTCAACTTCCAAGTAGCCAGAACTATAGGCGCACGCTGCCACACTTGGCTAATTTTTTATTTATTGTAGAGACAGTGTCTCACCAAGTTGCCTGGGCTGGTCTCAAACCCGCGGGTTCAGGCAATCCACTTGCCTCGGCCTCCCAAAGTGCTGGGATTATAGGCTGAGCCACCGAGCCCAGTCGAGTAAATCACTTCTACTGCCAGGAACTAGGCACAGGAGGAATAATTCAAGGTGAAGGAGAATAAGGAAATTCCATTAGGGGCTGATACTTACCTGTAATATTGTAGGATGACATGGGTCAGCAAAACTCCAGGGGTAGTATTGTGGCAGTGTCCATTAGGTCATCTTCTCAAGAAGAGTATCTGTCTTAGTCTATTTCTGCTGCTGTAATGAAACCCCTTATAAACAATAAAGACTTGTTTCTCATAGTTCTGGAGCCTGGGAAGTCCAAGATCAGTGGATAGAATCTGCACCAGCAGATTCAGTGTCTGGTAAGGGCAGAAAAGGCAAAAGGGACAAATGCTGCATCATCACGCAGCAGAAGAAATGTGCTATTGTCTGACTGTATCCCCTCAAATTCTTATGTTGAAACTCGATTGCCAATGTGAGTGTATTAAGAGGTGGAGCCTTTAGGAAGTGATGAAGTCACAAGGGCAGATCCCTCATGGGTAGGATTAGGCCCATTGTAAAAAGGCTTGATGGGTGGTTTTGTTCCCTTCCATCCCTTCTGCCATGTAAGGGCACAGCCTTTGTCCCCTTCAAATGCAACAACAACATTCCAACAAGATGCCATGTTGGAAAGAGAGAGCAGCCCTCCCCAGACACCAAATCTGTCAGCACCTTGATCCTGGACTTTCCAGCCTTAAGAACTGTGAATAATATATTTCTGTTTGTTATAAATTATCCAGTCTCCTGTTTAATTATAGCAGCACAAGTGGACTAAGATGAGATTGGTACTGAGAAGTGAGATGCTGCTATAACAAATACCTAAACATGTGGAACTGGGTAACAGGTAGTAGCTGAAAAAGTTAAAGGAACATGCTAGAAAAATCTATCGAATTAGTGGGGACTTCCGGCAACATGGCGACCGGGCAACCTGGTCTGTGAAACCCTCTGCAAAGGAGAACTGCAGTGGGTCTCTGGCTCTCGCCCAGGGGCTGCGGACCCCAACATCGCAGCCTGCTCTTCATACGGAGCTCGGCCGTTGCCACCGCTGGGGCTTCGCAGCGAACTGGACAGCCACTGCAGCACAGACACCGCGGCCAAAACCACAGCCGCCGCTGCCGTCAGAAGCACATCACCCCACCCGGCCGGAGGTGATCCACGACTTCAGGGATCCTTGAAGCCCCTTGAAGCCCCTTGAGGGAAGACCTGCTGGGATCACTGCCACCTCTCCTGCGACGGAGACGACCTGCCCGCTGTGAGTCTCCTGCCTGTACCCTGAGGCAGGCATCCATCTCCAGTCTCTGCCGGTTCCTGTCCGGCCCCACCCCCTCTGGAGCAAGCAGCTGAGATAGCACCTCCTGCTGGCGATTCAAGGTAACAACACCGAAACGGGAGAAACAAGCTTGAAAAAGACATAGGCCAGAGTGGTGAATGGAGGGTGATCTGAGCTGTCCTTCACGGCAGACCAGGGGCAACTGACCCTAACTGCAAACTAATTTACCAACTTGAAAAGAAAGCTAGAAATCAGAACTGAAAGGACATTGGACTTAAGCGAAAAGTCTCAGAGTGTGCTTCATTGATTCTGTTAGTTTAATGACTTAATTTTATTCCTACTGTATTGTTCCTTTTTTTCTTTTTTCCCTTTTCCTTTTCTTCTCTTTTCTTCTCTCTGTAAACCATATCTTTGTATAGAGGAACAGCACGCCAATAAGGTGGTTGGTTAGCTTGTATGTTAGCTTCACTATATGTTTTATTTTTTTTGTATGGGAGTTGGTTCGTCTGTAACTGTGGTCTATTGTTTTTACCTGTTTTAGTATAGGTCTCTCTCTCCATTTGTTGGCACACGTTTGTTTCCCCCTTACTCCTTTATCTCTTCACCCCCCTCTTCAACCCACTGTCTACTCCATTCTCTTCCCTCTGCTAACCACATTTTATTTCAGGGAGTAAACCTACAGCCCCACTGCATGAAGAGATTCCAAGGCAGTGGGAAGTGGGTTCCAGATTATCCACACACCTGTCAGCGAATACCAGGACCTGCAGATAGATTTTGAATCATAGCTCCCCCCTTAAGTAAATCTCAAAACTGCAAAAAGGACCACCCCCAACCTACAGTGCAACTCCAGTATTGAACAAAGTAAGAGGGCATACATAAAGAATAGGAGATTGAACAAACAGAGTAAAACCAATCCCTTTACCCCTGAATAACAGAATTAAAGAAGACGGTAACATGGAGGGAAGGAAAAAGTAGGGAGGGGGGAAAAAAACCACACAAATGAAGAAAAACCAAAAGAAGAATATAGGTCTCACACAGACCCCTGGGAGATCAGACACTGAGAAAACAGATTCTGGAACACAAACAATGAAGAGCCCCAGAATGACTGGTCACATGCAACAAACCCAGACATCAAGACATTAATGGAGAGAATTTAAAAAATTGAGGAGAGACAAGAGGAAAATAGGAAGGAGCTGATGTCAGAAATAACAGCAGTAAAGAATACTGTGATGGAAATGAATAACAGACTAATAGGCATGGAAAGCAGAATCAGCCAAGCAGAAGAAAGAATCTCAGAGCTCGAAGACCAAAACACAGAACTAACCCAAACTGTCAAAAGCATAGAAAAGAAGCTCAAAAAGACAGAACAAAACCTGCAAGAGATGAATGATCACTTCAAGAGACCAAACCTAAGAGTAATTGGGCTTCCTGAGGCAGAGAGAGAAACAGAAGCCACACTGGAACAAACATTTCATGAAATCATTCAAGAAAACTTACCTCATCTCATCAAGGATGAAAAAATCCAAACACAAGAGATTCAGAGAACCCCTGCAAGATAGCAAATGAGAAGACCACTCCCAGACACATAATAATTCGCCTAAACAAAGTAGCTATAAAAGAAAAAATCCTAAAGGCAGCAAGAGAAAAAGGCCAGACTACCTACCAGGGAAGACCAATTAGAATAGCAGCAGACTTATCCACAGAAACACTTCAGGCTAGGAGAGCCTGGAGCCCTATCTTCAAAGTTCTAAAAGATAAACAATTTCAACCAAGAATAACCTACCCAGCCAAACTAAGCTTCATTAGTGAGGGAGAATTGAAATCTTTTCCAGATATCCAATCCCTAAGAACCTACGCTGCCACCAGACCACCTCTACAAGAAACACTTAAGAAAGTACTGAACACAGAAGAAAAAGGAAAAAGAACAATAACATTCTTCACATGAGTACAGGCAAAAGATTAAAAACACACATGAGCCAACTCCAAAA
Organism: Carlito syrichta; assembly: GCF_000164805.1. NCBI lineage: Eukaryota > Metazoa > Chordata > Mammalia > Primates > Tarsiidae > Carlito > Carlito syrichta. The sequence goes on along the minus strand of NW_007256165.1, from coordinate 2,055 downwards.
CCCAAAGAAAGACAACAAACAAACAGGAACAACTGTGTAAGAACCTTATGACAGGGATCAACTCTTGCATTTCAATTATTAGCCTAAATGTGAACGGACTAAATACACCACTGAAAAGACATAGAATGGCAAAATGGATAAAATATCATCAGGCAACAATCTATTGCCTTCAAGAGACTCACCTCACTAGAAAGGACACCCACAGACTCAAAGTAAGAGGATGGGAAACAAACTTTCAGTTGAACGGAATACAAAAGAAAGGAGGAGTAGCGATCTTAATTTCAGACAAAATACCCTTCAAGCTATTAAAAATCACAAAAGATACAGAAGGCCACTATATAATGATAAAAGTTTTAATCCATCAACAAGAAATATCTATCCTAAACATATATGCACCCAACATAGGTGCGCCAACTTTCATAAAGCAACTTCTAGGAAAACTAAAGAAAGATATTGACTCTAACACCATCATAACTGGGGACTTTAATAGCCTACTCACAACCCTAGACAGATCATCAGGACAAAAAATCAGCTAGGAGATCTGGAACCTCAATGTGACTTTGGACTAAATGGACTTAATTGATACCTACAGAACACTCCATCCAAAGACCACAGAATATACATTCTACTCATCACCACATGGAATGTATTCTAAGATCGACCACGTAATTGGCCATAGATCAAGCATAAGCAAATTTAAAAGGACCGAAATTCTACCATGCACCTTCTCGGACCACAGTGGAATAAAAATAAACATTGACACCAACAAAGTCCCCCCAAAACCCACAAAGACATGGACACTAAACAGCATGATGCTAAACAAGTCCTGGGTCAATGATGAAACAAAAGAGAGATCAAAAGATACCTGGAAACAATTGAAAATGAAGAAACATCTTACCAAAATCTCTGGGATGTCTTGAAAGCTGTAGTAAGAGGGGAATTTATATCCCTACAAACGCACATGAAGACAATGGAAGGAACACAAATTAACAACCTAACAAGCCACCTAAAGAAGCTGAAAAGCAAGACCACAGAAACCCTAATTTCAACAGAAGAATCCAGATCACCAAAATAAAAGCCCAAATCCAGGATATAGAAGACAAAAAGAAAATACAAAAAATCAATGAAACAAAAAGCTGGTTCTTTGAAAGGATAAACAAGATCGATGGTTCCCTAGCTAGACCAAGAAAAAATGAGAAAAAAACCAAATAAGCACAATCAGAAACACAAAAGATGAAATCACATCTGACCCTGAAGAAATACAAAAGATCATTAGAGACTACTATGTACATTTGTATGGAAACAAACTTGAAAACCTTAAGGAAATGGAGGACTTTCTGATATCACACAACCTACCTAGATTGGAACAAGAAATCAAGACCCTAAATAGACCAATGACAATCAAGGAAATCGACTACGTGATAAGAAAAACCTCCTTAAACTGATAAAGGCCTTTGGCAAAGTCTCAGGATACAAAATAAATGTACAAATGACAATCGCAATTCTCTACACAAATAATAAACAAACAGAAACCCAAATAAAAAACACAATTCCATCCACAATAGCCACAAAAAAAATGAAATATCTTCCTAACCAGAGATGTGAAAGACCTTTACAATGAAAATTACAAAACACTGCTCAAAGAAATCAAAGATGACACAAACAAGTGGAAAAATATCCCATGCTCATGAATTGGAAGAATCAACATTGTGAAGATGTCCATCTTACCTAAGGCAATCTATAAATTCAATGCAATACCCATCAAATTACCAGCAACATTCTTTTCAGACCTAGAAAAGACAACACAGGAATTCATATGGAAACACAAACGTCCAAGAGTAGCCAGAACAATCCTCAGCAAAAAAAAAAAAAAGCAGGTGGTATCACATTACCAGACTTCAAACTATAGGAACAGGCAAATAGATCAATGGAATAGAATTGAGATTCCAGAAGCGAAACCTCAATTTCTCAACCAACTCATCTTCGACAAGGCCTCCACCACCTACCTCTGGGGAGAGGAGAATCTATTCAGTAAATGGTGCTGGGAAATCTGGG
>NW_007256164.1:491812-495656 GCF_000164805.1 Carlito syrichta | reverse complement strand
TTCAGTCCTAAATGCCATCCATTGTCAAGTCAAAAAAACGATTGCCAATTAGTTTAACTACTGATGTTCATTCTTTTAAGCCAAGTAATATGGTATGGATAAAAGAGTAAAATGTACAACCCCTAAAGCCCCTCTGAAGGGGGCCATTCACTGTTCTTTTCCAGGAAGGCCCTTTACCCTTTCCCTCCTATACCTGGTTCCAAAGGCCAAATCCCACCTCCTCTTATTCCTGGACAATCCACCTACTCACAGGTACACGGTTCCAGAACAACCACTCAGACTTCGCTTCAGCACAGGAAACTTGTAACCCTTGGCCCCTTTCCTTCTTGGCTTAATTGTCATCCTCCTTACTATACAACTTATTTGGTCAGCACCTACAAATTGGCCATCCACAGCCAAAGCTTTGTGGGCTATTACATACCTCCTCCTCATTATAACTAGCTTCATTCTTATTAAGTGTCTTTCATAAAAAGTCACCCCATTTTCCTGACTCTCAATAGTCCAACAGGGAGCATGTTTTCTCAACTACTCACATCTAGGCAACCTTTCTAACTGCTTCCTATGTGCAGCCCTCAGTCGCCCCCATTTACAGCAGTACCATTCCTAAGAAATCTCACCACCCCCTGCACACAAAATCCTACTGTTCATTTCCCTCCACTATCAGGAATTCCCCCTGTTCACAGCTTCAACTCAACCATCACTTGTCAAGATTACCTGTGCCCCACCTGGCTGCTTCTTCTGATACAACGGCACCCTTACGAAACCTTTAAATCATCATGTGTCCTGGTCACCCTGATACCTCAATTAACCCTATACACACAAGAGAAATTTACAACAAAATACACAATAAACAAACCTGCAACACTGAAAGTATCACCCCACCCCCGCCAGAAACAGGCAGTCTTTCTTCCTATAATCGCAGGAGTCTCTCTTGCCTCTGCTCTGACAGCAGCAGGCTTAGGCAGCGGGGCTCTAACACACAGCATCACCTCCTCCCAAGACCTAGCCAACACCTCGTCCCTAAACATCATTAACTTTTCTTTTAGATATGTTCTCTTCCAGGTTCTCTATTTACCTCCAAAGTCTACTCCAAGACAGCTGGTTGCTACTGCCCTCGTGCCCACTGAAGGACTGGCCAGAACAAGTCGCCGCTCTACATTTACAAGGAACTTTCAAAAATCTTCACCTTCAGTGCCTACCTCTGGACCCTATTCTGGCTGGTTCTGTGCCCTTCCCCCACCTCACCCCACAACGCCCACATCCAGCAGGAAGCAGCCAGAAAGAGTAACGAGGTCCCTCTCCCAAATAAACAGAAAAGGTGGGAATGAAAGGTGCAGAGAACAGTCAGAAGAGCGTCCCCAAGATGGCGCTGCCTCCCAAAACAACAAAGGCCCTAAGCTCCGGCTTTTCCCGCGGGCGCGAAACTTAAACCTGTGCTCAAACAACCTCTCCCTATAGGAATACTAACTCACAGTCTCCTCCGATAAGACCCAAACACGGCACGGGCCAACCCCTGCAGGGTCCATAAATGCCCCCCCCCGCATAACTCTCTCTTGTTTTCTCTCTCTGTCCTCTCTCTCTCTCTCTCTCTCTCTCCCCCTCCCTCTCTCTCTCTCTCACTTTTCCTGGGTTACAGTCCCTTCCTATAACTGCCCCTTTAATAAATCTCTTGGGCTTAGCCGGGTGTGGAGTCATCACTGGCGCCGAAATCCTTTCAGTCAGGACCACAACCCCTTTCCCCCAGGGACCCCCAGAAGATCAGACCCCCCACGACACTCCTGAGTCTCACACATACGCGGCACGGGTGTCCCCGGACAAGCCTCCAGTAGAGCGAGATCGCCGTGGGGACAGGACCCTGGGGACCGAACCAGACCCACCCTGTGAAGAGGGGACCGGGGCCGAGACGCCGGCGGGCACAGGTCCAGCATCAGAACTGAGGGGGAGGCCGGTCTGCCACAGCCGAGTCATCCGGGTCCATCCTACCTCTCGTTCTCGCACCCATACCCACACTCACCATCTTCTGGCTTCTGGGTGTCCCGGCGTCCTCCCTATGGACTCCCCAGACCTGCAGGTCACAGGGCAAAAAGGGAAGAAGCAAATACACGCGGTTCTCTCCGAGATGATCCAGCACTTCCGCAGGTCCGGAAAACAAAAAGCCCGGTCAGAGCCCGGAAGCCGTCCCCTCACTTTGACCTTCTTTCTGATTGGCCACGTTCTGAGCTAGCATCCGCTGATTGGATAGGGCGACAGGTCACCACTCTTTTGATCTTGAGTGACAGCCGAGGCTATCCAACGGGGTTGGGGCAGGGAAGAAAAAAGCAAAGCGTGTTTTTGCTTGTAGCATTTTGAGGTTGAGTTGCTCTGCACCGGAAGTTAGGGGGAGGAGCAGGATGTGACACGCATCGCGGAGCATGCTGGGCACTGTGTCACAAGAATGAGGCCTGGTGGACTGGTCGCTGGGCTGTAGGACTCCATACCAGTCAGCAGAGGCAGCAAAACACTTCAATGTACCTTGTGTGTAGTTTCAAGGGGAGTTCACATTTTTTGCTCTGCTGGGGAAATCCACATCCACCAGTGACACGTTGGAGAAACTGACCATTGCCACACCCAAGTAACAAAGAAACAAGTAAAAAGGAAAAATTCACGAATAAATAAATGAATAAGAAAAAAAAACAAATAAGTGCCCCAATGCTCCTGGATAAAAGAAGTATGTGTGGTAAATCCTTTGGGTCCTCTTCCACTGTGGGAGGTTTTCTGTCCTCAATAAATCCTGCTTTAAAAAACAAAAAGAGGGACAGAGTAAGAGAAAAGAGAAATACACAAATGCGAGTTCACAAACTCAGATGATCTCCTTGCGTATCAGGATATTAAAGACTCTAGGCCAGGCTTGGTGTCAGCCTTTAGTTCCAGCACTTTGGGAGCCCGAGGTGAGTGGATTGCCTGAGTTTGAGAGTTCGAGACCCGCCTAGGAAACTTGGCGAGACCTCATCTCTACAATAATTCAAAAAATTAGCCGGGCGTGATAGTGCCCGCCTGTAGTTCCAGCTACTTGGAAGGCTGAGGCAGAAGGATCGCCAGAGCCCAGCAGGTTGAGGCCGCGGTGGCCGGGAGTGGCGACTGCACTCCAGTCAGTATGACAGAGTGAGACTCCAACTCAAAAAAAAAATCCTGCTTTAAAACAAAATAAGGGACAGATAAGAGAAAAGAGAAATACACAAATATGAGAAGTCCACGAACTCAAATGATCTCCTTGAGTATCAGCATATTAAGACTCTAGGCCAGGCTTGGTGTCATCCTGTAGTCCCAGCACTTTGGGAGGTCGAGGCGAGTGAATTGCCCGAGTTGGGGCCTGAAAACCAGCCAGGGCAACTTGGAAGACCTCGTCTCAAAAAAAATTAGACAAGTGTGGTAGTGTGTGACTGTAGTGCTGGCTACTTGGAAGGCTGAGGCGAAAGGATTGCCTGAGACCAGAAGGTCGAAGCTGCATTGGCCAGGAGTGAGCCACTGTACTCCAGCTTGGGGGACAGAGTGAGACTCCAACTCAAAAAATAAAAAAAAATGAGACATGTTATGCACTCAATGACCCTGGAACAGATGAGCTTCTAAAACAGGTCCCCAATGACATATTCTCTAGAACCCCCTAAGGACAATCTTAGTGATCTAGATGATGCCATTACTGAGCCAGATCTAACAAATCATCTCCATTCATTAATAGAAGTCTGGATATTCACTTTTGTAAAAACTCATCTCTATGATTTGGAGAGAACTGGACACTCTATTATACAAAGACAGCACTGTGCTTGTCCGCAGAGCAGGCTGATGAAGGGGTTGCTGAGAATTCATT
>NW_007256164.1:486803-491792 GCF_000164805.1 Carlito syrichta | reverse complement strand
AAAAAAAAAAAAAAAAATGAAAAGAGATGAAAAAAGGGGGACAAACTACAGACTGTGGGATCCAGTTAAGACCTATTCCTGCATAGCTAGGAGCTGTTCCCCCTTATGCATCTCTGGTCCCCACGTTGGAGCATCCTTGCACAAAATGAGGCCACATTTCCTATTTCTTGCCTTGAAAGGAACCCACCAAGTATGGCAGACCTAGGAACCTGGCCTCCTGAGACCTCACTTTCCCAATTTTTATCATTCCTATAATCAAGAGCAAGTATTGCATCCTGAAATCATAGCCCCAATGCCATCTGCTTGGCCTCAGACTTCTGCCTCATTGGTGGTCAGGTAATTGTCACTCAGCATATGGAAGTTTAGCCATCATTGCCTCCTTGAGTGATAAGGTTGATGGCTGGTCTGTGGGTTTCTGCCCACCCTAGTCGAGGTGGCTGGTTGCTTTTCAAGCCTGGGGATATCACTGGTCTGGCCCTACTGGACATGAGTGGCCCTCACATACTCACACACTATGGCTAGGGTACTCACACTGCCTTGGGCAAAATCCTAGTTTTCGTCAGGGCCTCATGTTCACTGTATGGTCATCCTAGATATCCCTGGTACACATCTTCTCCCAGAGGTCAGGTGAGGCCAGGTTGGGACCCTCTGGTTGTAAGACTTGTGCCCTTTAAGGAAGGCACTGTCACACGGATTGGCCAGCATAACAAACAAGACATGCTGCTGACTGGCTGAGGCTTTGACAATGCCATACTCACTCCTCCGCCCAGTCCAGAAGCTTCCAAATCCAGTTTCCTTGTTGACGCTGATTTCATAGGTCTGAGGAGTTATGTAGAGCTTTGGGGCACCTTGCTGGGTGCTGCCCTGACTTCTATCATGCCTTGTGGGTCACTTTCTCATAAGAAAGTTAATATGAGCAGGGCTCGGTGGCTCAGCCTGTAATCCCAGTGCTTTGGAAGGCTGAGGTGAGTGGATTATCTGAGCCTGCGGGTTCAAGACCTGCCTGGGCAACTGGGCGAGACTTCATCTCTACAATAAATCAAAAATTACCTGGGCATGGTATCCCACATCTGTAGTTCCAGCTACTTGGAAGAGAGATGGAATGATCACCGGAGCCCAGCAGGTGGAGGCTGCAGCAACCGGGAACAGCCACTGCACTCCAGTCTGGGTGACAGAGTGAGACTCCAATTCAAAAAAAAAAAGTTAATATGTAGGTGTCACTACAAGAGAGAAGGATATCAAAGCATTTACTGTGGATGGGGCAGGCCCTGGTGTTGGAGTCCCAATGGGATGGCAAGGTGAGGTTGTCCTGTGTTTCTAATCTCACAGGGAACATAGGATAAGAGGTGAGCCAAGCATCCTTGTTCAAAACTGCAATGAAAACCATTGACTCCTGATCTCTGGATGCATGGGGAGCTTTAGGAACAAATTTCAAGAAATAAATCACCAAATAGCCACGGTTTGCTGGTCACACCTGAGCCTCCAGGCCCCCGGAAAGCAACCTGTTTCCCTGAAAACAATGGAAGCTCCTACCTGCAGTTGTGCCTCAGTTTTGGGATCAGTCCAGCCAGGTGACATCGGGTGAGGATGGCTACTAATTGAGCGGTGCTGCCACTTTTTTTAGTTGAAATCTTACTCTGTCATTCAGGTTGGAGTGCAGTATCATTCATAGCAACCACAGCCTCAACTTGTTGGACTAGGTGATGCTTCTACTTCAACCTTCCAGGTTGTTGGAACTACAGGCACATGCCACCATGTCCACTTATTTCTTTATTTCTTTATGTATTTAGAGTCGGAGTCACTCTGTCACCGAGGCTGGAGGACAGTGGCATGCTCCCAGCCACCACAACCCCAACCAGCTGGGTTTAGGCAATCCTTCCACCTCAGCCTTCCGAGTAGCTGGAACTACAAGCACATGCCAACATGCCCAGCTAATTTTTTGATTTATTGTAGAGATGAGATCTTACCAAGTTGCCCAGTTTCATCTCGAGCCTGTGTAATCAGGCAGTCCTCTCACCTCAGCTTCCCAAAGTGCTGGGATTATAGGTCTGAGTCCCCATGCCTGGCCTAATTTTTCATTTATTGTAGATATGAGGGCTTGCCAAATGACGAAGCTGGTCTCCAATGCATGGGCTCAGGCAGTCCTCTCACCTCAATGAGGCAGTCCTCTCATTCCAAAGTGCTGGGATTATAGGTGTGAGCCACTGTGCCCAGCCTGCTCCATGGTTTTCTAGAGCTGAGATGGTGGGCTGGAGAGACCCAGGCTATCTAACTTGGAGAGGGTCTCCAAGTTGGTGGATGCCTACAGAGCAGATCACTTTCTCCACTGAGCTTACCTGGCTCTCACTGGGTGGGACCTCATGGACCCTGGTACCTGGAGTCCTCATGTTTTCTGTGTGGCACTCCTGTTCCAACATTAAAGACACCCATGCAGGAAACTGATCCTAAAGCTAAGGGTGTGTGCATCCTGGGACATGGTTGCTGTTGGGACACCTCAGACTTCTCCTGTGATGTCTCCCTAGGATTTGGACTGACTTTGGGCTCCCTGCCTCATGCCCTCACCCCAGGGCTACTCTACCTCACCTCACCTTCGGCCCTGGTAAAGAACTCAGGTGGGAGAGGCCTTTGCTATCAACCAAGCTCCTTAGTCCCCCTAACATGAAACTTGTCTCCACTGCAGGGTAGATGCTCCCAGGCACTGGGCCCCCTTCCCTCTGGGGCTGTCATTCCACATAATGAAAGGACTGAATATTGCCACACTCAACTGAACTCTGAGTTCTGGGTCTGAGCTGTGGTCCCAACTGGTTCTCTCTCAAATTCTGCCTGGGTTTGGGACATTAATTTTCTCCATTCCCTTGTTCAGGGCATGTTGTCCTGCCACTCTTGGGAGGAAGGTGCTCAGGATTGAAGAATTTCCTATTGTTTCCTGGGGATATTGTTATCAGCTCACACATATGGTTGTGATCTCTCTGGTTTCCTTCAGGTCCCTTCAAAAGCAGGTGCAGGAGAGTATGGCAGAGGGCTTAGAGGGGTCTAGCCATCATCCATTGCCCTATCTCTGAGGCATTTCAGTAATCTCAAGGTCAGCACCTGACCTGGGGCCCACCTAGGCCTGTTTCCAGAAGCATCTTAAAGTAGAGGATGAGGAGAAACACCCACAGAAATGAGTTAATGGGGCCTGTGTTCTCCCCTCTTTATTACGCCAGAGGGTGACTTAGGAGTTGACTTTGTGCTGGACTCAACCTCAGGGACAGCTCACACTGTATCCTTCTCAGCTGAGTCCTGGATACCTGAAGGTTCCTCAGCACCATGTCATGCTCCAGGGACCAGGCCCAGGATAGCCTGTCCTGATAAATTCCTGCAGACGAAATAGGGACAGCTTCAGGAGGTGCTGGAGGCACATTCATGGGAGCTAGGCTGGAAAGAGTGCCCCATGAAAGGGCAGTTCATTCACCCTGCTCCAACCCTGGGCACAACCTACTGATCAGGGCTGGGTCCTTTCTGGTCACTAATGCAGTCCAGCTGTGCCCAGGAGACCATGGTCAGAGAAAGGCCTTGGCAGGAAAATGTTCATCCCTCTATTTCTTCTCATCTGTGTCATGTCAAGGGTGGTCTCCGTGTCAGAGAGTGTTTAGGGTGCCCCACTCAGTTCACAAGACCATACACTGATACAGGTTCATACAGTGTTTATTATTTAGCCTACTTAGAAATTTCAAGGATTTTTTGAGCTGAAATGTATGCACAATGAAGATGTCATTCATAGTGAGTGTATTTAGTTATCTTTTTCTCCTTTTTTTTTTGAGTTGGAGTCTCAGTCATCCATAATCAAGTGCCATGGCATGCTCACAGTCACCCCAGCATCAACCCACTGGGCTCAGGGAATCCTTCCAGTTCAGTCTTCCAAGTTGCTGGAAGAAAAGGCATGCACTACCACACCCAGCTAATTTTTGATTCATTGTAGGGACCAGGTCTTACAAAATTGCTGGGACTGGTCTTGAACCTGTATGTAAAAATGTCTCAGCCTCCCAAAGTGCTGGGATTATGGGCTGAGCCACCAAGCCTGAACTAGTTACATTTCAAGGAGTATTTTCCATGTTTGTTCTCAACTGGAGACTACTATTGAAGACATTTTGGTGGTATCGCTCCTTTAACTTTGTATAATTAACATAGTTGATTTTGTTGATTTTGTTGGTCCAATTTGTTCAGGCGATAAATAGGAAGATTTCATAAGACAAAGGATTCCTTTGACTTCTGTCTGCTTTCTCCTGACTATCAAATAAGACAGTCTTGGGTGTGTAATAATGTTTCATTATTAGCTATAAGTATTTCTCTTAGAGTGACTTGGTGGCTTTATGTAAGAGACTGAAGATATCCAGAGTGATGTAATGGCATTGATTCTACATGTAGAGTCTATAAACAGTCCATACTTATGCATTGCATGTTATGTGTATTATAAATTGTATTTTTACTATTATGTTAACAAATTACCTCAGAAAGATAAAACCAAATATTGAGTGTTCTCACATATAATTGAAGGCTGAATACTAGGTATGCACAGACTTTGAGATGAGAATGGCAAACACTGGGGACTGATGAAGGGGGAAGGAGGGAGCCAAGCATTGAAAAACTGCTTATTGGATACCATTGTCCCTGATTGGGTGACGGGTTTAACAGAAGCTTAAATCTCACTATTAAATGATATACTCATGTAACAAACCCGCATGGGTACCCACTCAATTCAAAAGAGGAAAAAATTAAAAAATCATGAAGAAGAAAATATATCTTTACTGTTCACTAAATGAAAATGGGTCATCCTGAAATTCTTCAACCTTGCCATCTTCACCATAAGAAGCTGAGGATGCGGTGGTTTGGGAGAGCCTGGTCTTGCTGTCTTGGGTGACAGAGGCAGAAGTGGTGGAGGGGAGGCAGAAGAGGCTGAACTTGGTGAGGCTTAACAGAAACACATCTTTCTTTCTGTCTGAGGCTGGG
>NW_007256164.1:476022-485948 GCF_000164805.1 Carlito syrichta | reverse complement strand
CACATTGTCTCTACAATAAATTGGAAAAAAATTAGTCCTTAAGTCTCTCGGCTTCCCTGCATGCCCCGGAGGACCCACAGGTGTGGCGATCTTAAGACTCGAGTTCCCTGCAGTATGCGTGCCAGCCTGCTCCTCCCCCCTCAGGTTCCGAAGAAATCTCAACCTTTCCTTGCCTCATGCAGCCCCATGTGATCACATGGCCTGTCACTCTAAACCAGAGGGGTGGAGCCTGAAGGCTTAATCAGCGGACATTGCCTAGGAAATGATCTAATCACACGGAATCCGGAATTGAGGGTCGGCTTCCTGTTTCTGGAGAGTGTCCGTCTCCTGTCCTGCGCCCACAGCTGAGTCGTCTACACTGCACTGTTTTGTTCTCCACATGTCTTTGTTGCAGCCTCTTTCGTCCTGCGACGGGCAGGTCCTGGGACAATCGTAGAGAGGAGGCCAGGACACCTGGAAGCCGGGAAGGCCTATGGGGGCGTCTGTCCCAAGAGGGGAATGGGTGACCTTGCTGTGGCGGGAGAGGCCTCCCTGTCCGCTCCAAGTCTCGACTCGCTCCCGCCATCAGCTCAACCTGGTCCAGCAGGTTAGGGCTGGAGCGGGACCCCGGGTCCTGTCTATGGGGTGACCTCGCACTCAGCCATCTCCACACAACCCCTCACTACGGATGTGCGGGACCCAGGAGGGGGTCGTGAGGAGGATCATACACGTGGGGGGGCTGTGTTCCTGGCCCCATCCCTCTGTCCTCCCCAAGGTTAAACGGAGGCTCCGTCACATCATTAAGGAGTACCCTTGGGCCAACATCGGATCTGAATCCCGAAGGCCCAGCCAGGGCTCCTGGTGTGGGGTCCCATGAGGGACTACGGGAAAGGCTGTGGAAAAGGGCAGGGGGAAGTCGACCACAGGCAGGTGCTGGTGGGTGACAGCCCCCTAGTCGCCTAATTTGGAATATCCTAGTGGAAATCCCCAGGACAAGTCATCAGGGTCTTGGCAGTTTGTGTCGCCAGATCCAAACCCCGTTCTGCTCAGTGGTACAGTCAATAAGTCGAGAGATGAAGTGGAAACAAGGACTGTGACTTTATTTAGGAGCGACATTACAATGAGGGACCGGTTTCCTAAAGACCCCACTTAGGTTGTGTGTGCTGTTTGGGGTTTATATCCCAGCTTGGGGAACAGAAGGGGCTGAGATCAACATGTGGTTTAGATGTTTAGACATCTGGGCATGGAGGGAGTCATGGAAACTTGTAAAGACTCTTTGTCCTTAGTTCATGGTGTCCTTGTTTTTTTTTTATTTTTTATTTGTATTTTTTGAGTTGATACCCTTGTGTTCTTTGCCTTGACCCTGAAATAATTTTTTTTTTTTTTTGAGTTGGAGTCTCACTTGGTCACCCAGACTGAAGAGCAGTGGCCGCTCCTGGTCACCGCAGCCTCGACCTGCTGGGCTCTGGCGATCCTTTCTCCTCAGCCTTCCGAGTAGCCAGAATTACAGGCATGTGCTACCACGCCTGGCTGATTTTTTATTTATTGTAGAGATGAGGTCTCACTGTCCAGGCAGGTCTTGAACCTGCTGGCTCAGGCAATCCACTCAACTCAGCCTCCCAAAGGCACGGGATTACAGGCTGAGCCACCGAGCCCAGCTCTGAAATAATTTTTACAAAGAAAGAAGAGGAAAGAAAGGGCATGCAAAATTTTCATACAGGAAAGACCTGGCATGAGTAAAAATCTCTCCAAAAGAAAGACTGGGTTTTTTGCTCTCAGTTAAGATACTAGTTGTATTTTCCCAACAATTGATATGCTGAAGGGGGTGGGGTACAGCCAACTGCCACTCTAGAAATTGACACCTCTCCAGGAGAGAAGTGGTGAGGGTCTCTTTCTGACCACATTGTCTTATCCACCTGCCAGACTTTCCAGTTCACAAGTCTTGAGCTAAAAAGGTAGTCTTATCATTTTTATGGATTTGGTTAGTTAAGGCATGGTATTCCCCTTTGTTTTTGACAGGAAACTTGAAAGAGTCTTAGTGATTATTATGATAAACCTTAAATTGACAAGTTGGACTGTCTTCTTTTGATTTGCCAGAAAGTGGGAAAGACTGCCAGCTTTGTCTGCACTAAAGTGTAATTTAAAGAATGTCTGACTGCTTCCTAAAACCAGCCTATGGGAATTTTATCTGTCAATGACTTACCTGTGCTAGCTACTTTGCCTAATTTTGAAATCTTGCTGTTACATTGGTTTAGTGCAAGTTTTGTCTTTCTCCAAGATAGTAATTTATAGAAAACATATGTAAGTTGATTAGGTGAGTGGTTTCTGTGCATTCTCACACACATTGCTGATCTGGAGGGGAAAAGGCAGAAATGTTTTCTCTCCTCTGTGAAAGGGTAAACTGAGGTGAGGTGGGCCACTGCTGGTGTCACCTGAATAATGCAAGATTGCAACAAGGAAGAAAGTAGAAAGAAGTAAAGTTTATTATTCACCTTTCACAATTTGGAATGGGGGCCGGCAGAGAAAAGTGTGGTGTCCAAGGGTCAAGAACTGGGTATATTTAATGACTTTAGAGGTAAAGAAGTTTAGGCCTGGAATAACATCCAGAGCTGCTGGTCTTTGATGTTGATTGCAGTGAAATAAGCTAAATCAGTTAATAAAATCAAATTGCTAAAAAATAATATATTAACCAGCTTATTCCATTTTTAAAACTTTCATCTCAGTTACCTGTCTGACCTAACAATCAACACCTACATGTGATTACAGTAATGTTTCCATGACCACAGGCCCCCAGCTTTGTCTCCTTTGGGCAGATTATGGTGACCATTGCCTGCTGATCATTACAGAACTCCTTCGCTATAAACTCCATGTAATTGTGTGTGAAGGGCACAGGGAATAGTCAGAAGTGCATCTCCTGAGATGGCACTAAACAGAACCAAAGACAACAAAGGTCCTAAGCTCTAGCTTCCCCCCACACAGTTTCACGTGCATGGGAAGTTTAAACCTGTGCTCAAATAACTTCTCCCCATAGGAATACTACCTCATTGTCCCCTCCAATAAGACCCTAACACGGCACTGGCCAGCCCCTGCCAGGCCCAAGCACGGCACTGGCCAGTCTTTCCCAAACCCATAAATACAGCCCTCTCTCACCTCTCTCACGGGCTCTCTCTCTCTCTCCCTCCCCTACCCCTTAAAAAAAGGTTAGAGACCCTTTTCCTTTATTCCCTGTAACCGCTGCCGCTTTAATAAATCTCTTGGCCTTAATGGGTGTGGAGTTGTCACTGGCGCCTAAGTTCTTTCACCTTGGCCTCCCAAAATGTGAGGATTACAGGCATGATCCACCATTCCCAGTCTCTACTATGCTTTATTTTGAATCACCTGGCACTATGTTGGAAGGTCTCATTTCTCAAGTCATCTGCTAAACTCTAGTGTGGTTCCTCTTAGCTCTTAATGTATTCAAGATCCTTATTTTTGTACCCTTCCCAACTTATTTTTTGAGGGAGCATAAACACGATCACTTTTTATAATTTCCTTGATTGGCTCTGAAGTGACCAATAGGTAATATAGAGATATTAGAATCACATGATGTGGTGATCAAAATCAAAAACACTTTCACTTACCACATAGAAGCAGGAGGTGGTCAAAAAATCACTAAGTGCTACAGTGTGTACCACAGCTAAATTTATACTGTTATAATTTAATACTTCATCTTTACATTTGTTTACACTTTTTTCAACTACTTATTGTGCCGTGTATAATCTGAAAGTACAAAAATGTTAAATTTGCCTTTGTATGTTAGATTTGTGTGTTTGTTTTTTGAGTGTCTTCTCATTCCATCACCCAGGCTGGAGTACAGTGGCACACTCATAGCCACCCCAGCACTGATCTTCTGGGCTCCAGTAATCCTTCCACCTCAGCCCTCCAAGTAGCCAGAACTACAAGCACACACTACCACACCTGGCTAATTTTTTTTTTTTTAATTATTGGAGATGAGGATTTGCCAAGCTCCTGGGCTGGTCTCAAACATGCAACCTCAGACAATCCACTCATCTTGTCCTCCCAAAGGGCTGGGATTACTGGCTGAGACTCTGAGTTTGGCCAGATTTGTATATGTTTTATTTTAGTAAATGGAAAAAGACTATGATATACATAGACCTATATTTGATGTGTTGATGAGATGTTAACTTGTGATACTAAATAGCTTCAAGAAATAGGTTTGACTGAAAAACAAAATAATTAGCAATACACTGAACAAAAAGTTTCACTGAAGAGCATTTGTCAGAGTTCTGTATCTGATTATAAACCACTATGGGTGATTGAGACCTGTGTAGAAAGTTTGAAAGTGATCTCAGATACCATTTTAAGGTTTCACAGTAGATGTTCTTTACAAAAACTGGACCTGATTT
Source organism: Carlito syrichta (assembly GCF_000164805.1). Lineage (NCBI taxonomy): Eukaryota > Metazoa > Chordata > Mammalia > Primates > Tarsiidae > Carlito > Carlito syrichta. The sequence continues at coordinate 481,563 of NW_007256164.1, read as the reverse complement.
ATAGACACTAACCACTGGTCCTGAATCATTATCAAGGCAGTTCAGATTCCTGAAGCTGTTTTTTGTTTTCCCTCCCTCCCCAGAGAGACTGAGTTGAGAACTTGAAACTATACATGTTGAAAAGTTTGTTAATCATTAACTCATAAAAGCATGATGTTCTACCACGAGATTACAGTCCATTGTAAATGTTACACATTTAGCCAAAGTAACAGTCCATAGACCTTAAGAGGTAAAAACCTTACTTTTTGATACAGGAGGTTTATTCATAACAACAAAAACTAGACAGCAGTGGGTTAAATGAATCTATCTCTCCCCACCCCCCATGGTATTCAGAAGAAATTGTTTTGGAGTTTTCAAAGAGCCAGGGATGAAGCTTGAGTAAGAGTTAATTTAGGGTGTTAAAGCCAGCATATATTGGAGATTATCAAGAAGCTCATGTTCTGATCTCTGAGTAACCTCCTAGAGAAGTTTAGCTGCAGTACTATGAACCTGGTGTGTGAGGACTGTAGGCTGTGTGCAGTCCTGGAGAGTGGGTCAGGGTGCACTCCTCATTCCACCAAAGCCCTGCTGCTGCTGAGTTCCTGTCACCATCTCACAATGGGGAGTGCAGAGATGGATTTGAAAGGCAGCATGGTTGGGCAGTGGGGACAGTGTGATGGTCATAATGCAGCTCACTCAGGCTCACTTTGAGTGAGCTCATCCTCCCCATCCCTGAGCTGCTTGAAGTCTTCTTCACCTACACCCAGGTCTCTCCAGAACTCCGACCTTCTCAGCCCAGGGCACACCTGCTTCCTAAACCATTGTAGGGGTGTCAATGTCCCAGAAACTCTGCTTTCTCCATTCAGATCCAAGTCCAGATGCTTTGGGAGAAATACCTGCCTGACCTGCACACAGCTTCAGAAATTTGCAGGGAGTCACAGGCTGTGACTGCCCAGAAGTGTCACCCTCACTGATACCTTTTTTGTGAATGTGGAAGTTGAAATATGAGGGAGCAAGAGTATTGGTTCACTTGGGATCTGCTAAGAGCAGATGAGAAAAACCCAGTTTCCTGGCACATATCAGTGAGTCATTTTTACCAACCCATTTCAGTGGACCTGCAATCAACTTGAAGCTGATGGTGCTTCAGGCATCTCACAATTGATTTCAATGGTCTCAACTGAGACCTGACTGGACTGTGTCTCAGAGACAGATGGTGACCAGACCCCTCAGGAACAGATGGTATTGCATCCTTTGGGCAACAATTTTCAAGATGAGAGTCACTTGTGGTACATTTGCAGCCAATCAGTTTAGCATCTTTGCTTTGCTTTTTTCTTTTCTTCCAAGTTGGACTCACTGTGTCACACAGGCTGGAGTGCATTGGCACACCCACAGTCAGTGAAGAGTCAACCTGCTGGGCTCAGGCAATTCTTCCACCTCTGCCTTTCATGTAACCAGAGCTACAGGTGCACTACTATGCCTGGCTAAAGTTTTTGATTGTAGGGACAAGGTCTCTCCAAGTTGCCCAGTCTGGTCACTCACTTTGGCTCCCAAAGTGCTGGGATTACACTGAGCCACCCAGCACAGCCAGCATCTCAGCTTTGGATGGAAGACTTCTCACCCACATCAGTGAGAAATGGGCCTACCTCCTGGGGCACATGTGTTGAATTTTTCTGTCTGGAAAATGGAAACCTCTGGAACCACTTCTGCTTTCATGTAACATCTTAATAATTGATGTCCCTTAATTTCCATGATCTCCCAGACAAGCTTTTTGTTTCCCAAAGTGTCTTGCTCTCATGTTGCTACACCTAATGTCCAAAAACCTGGGTATTAATCTACATGAAAATAAGACATTGTTCATATCACCCATTCCAATGGGTTTTATTTGTGATTCTCAAACATGAAATGTTATGAAACAACTGAAAAACATGGTCAAGGAAATGGGATCCTATTACTGAACTTTGTGAAATAATTTACTTCTTCAGGATTAATTACATGTGAGCTCATCAGGGCCTTTGTAAAAAAAAAATAATAATAAATGTGCCTTCCTCAAACATGGCTAGATGAGAAATTGTAGAGAGACAACAGCACAATACTAGCACTCTTCATGTTTTAAATAGGGCCTGAGGAGACAGTCTGTTTGGTCAAGTGATGCATCCCTTCACTGTCCCTTAGCGTTCTCATCCTACTCCTTCCTGTCCCCTCTGTAGGTGCGGGTTTCTGGTTCACTTTCCCACAGGTCTTCTATAAGGATGTTGTAACATGAGGGCACATCTTTTTTTTTTTTTTTTTTTGAGTAGAAGTCTCCCAGGTTGGAGGGCAGTGGCATGCTCCCAGTTACCACAACCTCAACATTCTGGGCTCAGGTGATCCCTCCACTTCACCCTTCCAAATAGCTGAAAGCTCAGGCACATGCCACCATGCCCGGCTAAATTTTTTGATTTATTTTAGCGATTGCATCACACCAAGTTGCCCAGATTGGTCTCAAACACATGGTCTCAGGCAGTCCTCTCACCTTGGCCTCCCAAAGTGCTGAGATTATTGGTGTGAGCCACCATGCCTGGCCAAAATACAAGTCTTTTATTGCATCCCTTCTCTCCAAGCTCACAATCTTTTTTTTTTTTTTTTTGAGTTTGAGTCTCACTCCACTGTCTCAGTTGGAGTGCAGAGGCACACTCATGGCTGAAAGGACAGACTGAGAGCAGGAAGTCATTTTTTATCTTTTTTTTTTTTTCAGTTTGAGTCTCACTCTGTCACCCAGACTGGAGTGCAGTGGCCGCTCCTGGTCACCACAGCCTCGACCTGCTGGGCTCCGGTGATCCTTCTGCCTCAGCCTTCCAAGTAGCTGGAACTACAGGTGCGCACTACCACGCCCAGCTGATTTTTGATTTATTGTAGAGATGAGGTGTTGCCAAGTTGCCCAAGTGGGTCTCAAATGTGTGGGCTCAGACAATCCACTCACCTCAGCCTCCCAAGGCGCAGGATTACATACAGGCAGAGCCACTGAGCCCAGCTAGAAGTGAGACTTTAATAGCAGTCTTGCAAGTTTGGGTGTCTGGTAGGCAGGCACACCGGGAAGGGTTATAGCAAGCAATTTTCTCATTGACTGAGTACCACGGGGTTACAATCTTACCAAACGGCACGTAGGTTTTTTTATTTCCCTTATTAGATACTGGATTCAATAATGTGTCATATCCCATCCTTATTGGTGAGTTTGTGTGGTATTGGTCAGAATCTGATTTATTTTGGCAGAGTTTCTTGGTGGACTATGCTGGTGGGATGGGAGGGTGACTGTCCTATTAAGGATTTCTGACTAGTTTATCCCTCTCCAAAATCCTGCTTTCTTAGAGACCTCCCAGATACATGGACAATGTCACCTCTACAGTCCATTAGGGAAGTTTGACTGGTAGTAATTCTCCACCCAGAGATATATACTTAGTCTTGAAATAGACCACCTTAAGTCTCAGTTTCTTTTTCTTTTATTTATTTATTTATTTTTTGAGTTGGAGTCTCACTCTGTCACCCAGACTGGAGTGCAGTGGCTGCTCCCGGCCACTGCAGCCTCAACCTGCTGGGCTCCACGATCCTTCTACCTCAGCCTTCCAAGTAGCCAGAATTACAGGCATGTGCTACCATGCCCAGTTGATTTTTTGGTTTACTGTACAGATGAGGTCTCGCCAAGTTGCCCAGGTGAGTCTTGAACCCGCGGGCTCAGGCAATCCACTCACCTCAGCCTCCCAAGGTGCGGGATTATAGGTTGAGCCACCAAGCCCAGCTAAGTCTCAGTTTCTTACACATAGTACACTGTCTAACTTCTGGAAGATGAGTGAGCCCCCACAAGCAATCAGATGTGAGGCAGTGGTCTACAAGTGGACAGGTATGTTTTTTTCATGCCTGAGGAGAAATTATGGTAGAAAGGGGGTATTTGCCTTTGCAAGAAAATAATTCTTCAGGCCTTTCACCTCTCTGAGGTCAGGGGAGTCAGAGACCTCCCGGCTGCATGCCAGTGTGGCAGCCATGGGCTACTTGGGCCAAAGGAGTTTGGAATATTATGGTCTAAAATGAGACATACTGGAAGCTTAAGATACTTAGAGTGATTTTCAAAGATATAGTTCTCAAAAGCCTTCATTAGCACTTTTTCTTGGGTCCATTTTTAGGCAATAATATCACTCGTTTCCTTTCATTTTTGAAAATGTGGCTACATTTTAAATGACATGCATGGCTTGAGTTTTCTTTGGATATTACTGCCTAACAGAATTGCTTTCCTTTTGAAAGCTCAGTCTACCTCTTCATGAGATCTAGAAACAAGGAAGGCTAATGAAGGGAGCGATCCCTAGAAACATAGAATATATCTAGTTTAAGGTAGCACAGCTTGTATGGACCACACGTTCTTTTGCCTTAAAATCATTAACAAGAAAACATTTTGGTTGGCTGGGTTCTGTAGCTCAAACTGTAATCCCAGCACTTTGGGAGGTTGAGACAAGTGGTTTGCCTGTGATGAGGGAATTGCCTGAGTCGACAGGTTTGAGAACAGTCCAGGCAACTTGGCAAGACCTCATCTCTACAATAAATAAATAAATAAAAGAGACGCTTTGGTTTCAGATACCAGTGATTTCCCAAAACCCTTTAAGCATGTCCAGACTTACTAATAACCTATCTTCTAGGCATTTGTATCAATCCATTGTTGTCAGCCACCCATGACAACTTCCAGGCATCACTCAACCATGACAACCCCTGGTCCACCACCTGAGGTCATGAGATGTTGATGCCTGGCAATGTCAAGAATACAAGATTCATGTGACTTTTGTGGAAACCAAAGAATGCAACTCTGGATGTTCCTTTTGGACCAGACTTCCTCCAGGTCTAACCCCCCTCCATAACTTAAAACCTTGCTTTGAAAACCTTAAATACACCTGGCTTCCAATCTGCCATGCCACATTCGCCTGAGTGCCGGCCACCTTTCCATCTGTGAAGGGTGAATACAAACTTTACTTTCACCCTGGCACGGTGCTCATGCCTATAATCTCTGCACTTTGAGAGGCTGAGGTGAGAGGATGGTTGGAACTCATGGGTCCGAGTCCATCCTGGGCAACTTGGTGAGACCTCATCTCTACAATAAATAAAGAAACATTAGCCAAGCGGAGTCGCGTATGTCTGTAGTTCTAGTTACTTGGAGGGCTCAGGCAGAAGGATCGTCTAAACCCATCAGGTCAAGGCTACAGTGACTGTAAGCATGACACTGCCCTCCAGCCTGGGTGAGAGAGTGAGACTCTGACTCAAAAACAAAAAACAAACAAAAAAACTTTCTACTCTGCTGCAATCTTGCATAATTCCCTCAGGACCACCTTGTCTCAGTTTACCCTTACAGTTATAAAATCTGAAACTTAAAATAATCGTCAGCATATTGTTTCCATTTATGAATAGCATTCCTCTATGTGCTGTGTGGATATTATTCATAAATGAATATCCTATTATAAACAATGTCAAGGCGAATGTCACCATTCATGAGCAGGTGCTGGTGCAGGAAGGACTCTCAGCTTCAAAATGCTGCATGCAAAAACCTGC
>NW_007256164.1:407688-475380 GCF_000164805.1 Carlito syrichta | reverse complement strand
CACCTCTTATCAACAAGTGTGCCTGAATGAAGCATATTTGTATACCTAACCCTTAACTGTACCCCACAATATCATAATAAAAAATATTGATAACAAAAAATAAATAAAATTCACACGCTAAAAAGAAAAAAAAAAAACCTGCTTTCTCGACTCAGATAGACCTTGTCTTATTGTATCTCCTGTCACTCAGAGGCAGAGGGGTGGGGCCTGGAACCTTATCCAATCAGAGGATGCCGAGGCGAGTGGATTGCCTGGGCCCGCGGGTTGGAGGCAACTACTCAATCAGATACTAGCCGGAAGAGCGGGGGTGACTTCCGGTCTCTGACCGGGCTTTGACTCTTGCGCCTGCGCACAGAGCTCAGTCGTCCCCGCTGCTCGGTTTTGCGGTCCAGGAGTCCGCGGTGGGTCTGCTGCAGCCTCTGTCGCCTTGTGAACTTCAGGTCTTGGGACTCCGTAAGGAAGACGCCGGGACACCCGGAAGGCTGGAGATGGTGAGTATGTGGGCAGAAGCCAAAGGGGAAGGGAGATGGACCCGGATGAAGTGGCTGCGGCGGGTGAACCCGTCCCGCCGGTGGCTGGGTCCCATCCTCTCCGTGCATGGGGTGCTGGGTCGTGATCGGCGTCTTGTCCCCATGGCAGCCTCATCCGTGAGATCCTTTTCTGGGAAGTTTCTCTCAGTCCCACGCTCCGGGTGTGCGGAGCGCCAGGTGGGAGGGGTCATGGGGAGCATCCCACCTGCATGTGGGGCTGGTGGGAGAGCTGTGGTCTTGTCCCCCGCCCCTCTCTCCTCTCCCCTCCCAAAGGGCACACGGAGTCTCTGTCACAATGGGAAGGAGTCCCCTTGCGCCAGCAGCGGATCGTGAGTCCTGAATCTCCAGCAAGGGCTGGTGGCGTGGGGGTCCCCGGAGGGCCTGGGGGCAAAGGTTTTGAGAAGGGCAGGGGTGATGCAGAGACCCATGAATGATTTTCCTCATTTCCACAGCCCCTAGAGAAGGGCATGGCGGGGGTCCAAGCACTCCCGCACATTCCTGAGTACTTGACTGAGAGTCCCCTTGTGTTCTTTTTCTTCTTTCTTTTCTTTCTTTCTTTCTCTCTCTCTCTCTCTCTCTCTCTCTCTCTCTCTCTCTCTTTCTTTCTTTCTTGTTCTTGTTGGAGTCTCACTCTTGTCTCCCAGGCTGTAGTACAGCGGCATGCTCATGGTCACTGCAGGCTTGACCTCCTGGGCTCAGGCGATCCTTCTGCCTCAGCCACCATGCCTGACCAGAAATAAATTTGTTTCTGACCAAAATGGCGAGAAGCCCATCACGGGCAGTTGCTTGGTGGACGATGGCTAAGCAGTTGTCTTATTTGGACTATATATGTGAAAATTACCTGGGTCTGTATCAGGGTCATTGGCAATTTGTGTAATCAGGTCACAACCCCATTCTGCTTGGTGCAGGAAAGCCAGGAAGTCGAGAGAAGGAGTTGGGGCAAGGGCTGTAACTTTATTTAGGACTGCCATTAAAACTGAGAAGATGGCCAGGCATGGTGGCCTGTAATTCCAGAACTTTGGGAGGCCAAGGCGAGTGGATTGCCTTAGCCCGCGGGTTCGAGATCAGCCTGGGCAACTTGATGAGACCTCATCTCTAACATAAATAAAAAATTAGCGAGGCTTAGTAGCACACGCCTGGAAATACCAGCTATTTGGAAGGAAGAGGCAGAAGAATTGCCTGAGTGCAGCAGATGGTCACTGTGATGGCTGTGAGGATGCCACTGCACTCCAGTCTGGGTGACAGTGACACTCCAACTCAAAAAAACAAAAAAATGAGTCGATGACACGCCAGCGTTCAATATATCCATCTTACCTTGTGTGTGCTTTTTTTTTTTTTTGTAATCCAGGTTGGGGGAACAAAGGGGACTGAGGCTAAGAACTGCCTTAGAAGCCAGGCTCGGTGGCTCAGCCTGTAATCCCGCACCTTTGGGAGGCTGAGGTGAGTGGATTGCTTGAGCCCATGGGTTCAAGACCCACCTGGGCAACTTGGTGAGACCTCATCTCTACAATAAATCAAAATGAGTCGGGCGTGATAGTGCACGCCTGTAGTTCCAGCTACTCGGAAGGCTGAGGCGGAAGGATCGCTGGAGCCCAGCAGGTCGAGGCTGTGGTGGGTGGAAGCGGCCACTGCACTCCAGTCTGGGTGACAGAGTGAGACTCTGACTCAAAAAAAAAAAAAAAAAGAACTGCCTTAGACCTGTAGACTTTTGGGTTCCATCTCCCCTTTCACTGTCCCTTGCCTTACATATCTTTTTTTCTGTGGTTGTTTCTGAGTTGTATTCTTTATAACTGGTGAAGTGAGGTGAAATGTTTTTGCTGAGTTCAGTGAGTGTTCCATCAAAGTACTGTGCTTGAGAAGGGACTATGGGAGTCCCTGACTTGTAGGCAGTTGCTCAGAAGCATAGATGGCTCCTGGGATTTGCAACAGGCTTCTGCAGTGCAGGCATGTTATGGGACTGAACCCTGAACTTGTGGAGTCTGCTAACTCTGGATGGTAACAGACTTGAATTGTTGGACAACCACTTAGTGTTAGAGAATTGGTTGTGTCCAGCAGACTCTACACATTTGGTGTCAGAAAAAAAAAAAATTATCACAGGCCAGAATATTAAACTGACTCCAGGTAACTTTTGTTCCCTGGTGAGATCTCATAGAATTGAACATTTTCATGCTCAGAGCAGTGTATGGTAGAGTGTGTGGAGCTCCCAAAATTAAGTTCCCAGCTGCTTGAACTTCCCTCCATCACTGCCTAGGATTTGGTCACCATGGGCTTTGTCTCACAGCAGAAATGGCCCTCAAGCTTGGGAATGTGATGAATCTACTGACTGTACAGTTCCTTGTGGACTGTGGGTGAAGCAGACTGCTTCCCTGAGCTACTATCCTTTTAGTTTCTTTCTGAAATCTTGCTGCCCATAGTTCTGTTGTGGCTCGATCCAATGAATCACCAGAGACACAGACAGGGAGAAAGAAGAGTGTTTAATTTCTATCACCAGATTATTGGGAGATGAGTCGGATCATTGCCAATAAGTCTGCTTAAAGCAACACAGGTTTATTCTAGTATTTATACCCCAAATTCATAGCCCTCATCCACGCTGGGCTCAAACCTTATGTGCAGTTTTAGCATAACTCGGAATTTACTCTCACAATTTTTGATACATGACTGCTGATGTGACACAAAGTCTCCTGGTTATGTTGACATTTAATTTTTTTTTTTTTTTGAGTTGGAGTCTCATTCTGCCACCCAGACTGGAGTGCAGTGGCTGCTCCCAGCCACCACAGCCTCGACCTGCTGGGCTCCGGTGACCCTTCTGCCTCAGCCTTCCGAGTAGCTGGAACTACAGGCATGGGCTACCACACCTGGCTAATTTTTTGATTTATTGTAGAGATGAGGTCTCGCCAAATTGCCCAGGCATGTCTTGAACCCGCAGTCTCAGGCAATTCACTCACCTCAGCCTCCCAAAGGTGTGGAATTAAAGACTGAGCTACCGAGCCCAGCTGATTTTTTATTTTTGAGTTGGAGTCTCCATCAGTCACCCAGGCTGGAGTACAGTGGCACTCTCATGGCCACCACAGATAGCCTCCACCTGTTGGTCTAGGCAATCTTTCTGCCTCCTTCTGCCTCCACCTTCTATGTAGCTAGATTACAGGTGCACACTCCTATGCCTGGCTGATTTTTTTTTTTTTAAGCGTTGGAGTCTCACTCCGTCACCCAGACTGGAGTGCAGTGGCTGCTCCTGGCCACTGCACACTCGACTTGCTGGGCTCCTGAGATCCTTTTGCCTCAACCTTTCAAGTAGCTGGAACTACAGGCACGCAGTACCATGCCCAGCTAATTATTGATTTTGGGCTCAGGCGGTCCACTCACCTCATCCTCCCAAAGCACTGGGATTACAGGCTGAGCCACTGAGCTCGGCTTCCCTTAGTTTTTAAGATGTTTTTTAAGCAGCAGACAATTTCACTATCTGGATGGAAAGGGTAACACATAATTATAACAATCTATTATCAGAGCCCTGCCTGTAACATTCCAATGTCCTTGTATTCACAGATGGAGGAGAGGTGGGCAATGCCCACTCCAAGTTTTCAGTCACAATGCTGTCAGCCTTGGACTTCTGTCCTAATTATTAGGTAGTCTGGCTTGCTCAGTTGTTTCTTCAGCACCAGCAATGGTTTACTGGATAAGATTGGCCAGTTGGGCAAAGGCATGCTAGGAGAGGAGAAAGGGGTCAAATAGGAAAAATGTACACTTTTGAATCCAAGCATCTTTTATGTTTGACCCAACTCAGTTGCAAGAGAATACAACTTTAAGACTTTCTAAGTGACTGTTCTAATACAACCAAAATGGCCTCTTTTTAGCCTATAACAGTTACGGTGTATACAAGTATTTATGAATTTTATTTCATGATTTGAGTGTAAGATTTTTCTTTTTTTTTTTTTGAGTTGGAGTCTCATTCTGTCATTCATACTGGAATGCTATGACACACTCATGGTCACTCCAGCATCAACCTCTGGGCTACCGTGATCCTTCCACCCCAGTCTTCCAAGTAGCTGCAACTGTAGGCTTGTGCTACTGTGCCCCGCTACTTTTTGATTTATTGTAGAGACAAGTTCTTACCAAGTTGCCTGGGCTGATCTCAAACCAGCCGACGCAAACAATCCACACGCCTTGGCTTACCAAAGTGCTGGGATTACAGACTGAGACACCGATCCTGACTATTTTTTTTTTTAAGTTGGAGTCTCACTCTTGTCATCCAGGCTGCAGTGCAGTGGCATGCTCATGACTGCCTCAGTCTTCCAAGTAGCTCAATCTACAGACACATAGTACCATGCCCACCTGAATTATCTTCTTTGTAGAAAGTTTGAGTGAATTGAGTGATGTGATCTAAAGAAGCCAAGATAATACTTTAAATGAATTATTTGTTTTATGCTGATTTTAAATAACAAAGCCCTACACAGAAACACCATGGATTGGCACTAGGATTAGTACCCAGATAAGATTTGCTGCAGTTTCCTGGTAGTTAGGTGAAGGTCGAAGAGGAGATCTGGAGAAGCAAACAAATTAACCAATTACCTCCATGTCACATGGCCTCCAGAAAAACAGATAAAGAAGCCAAAGTCTCTGCATCCCAGAAATTTTCCATATTTCAACACCATGTGGTCAATACATAAAAGGGGGCAGTGAAGGGGATTGACCCTCATTTGGGGCCTTCCCTTATGTTGTTGTGAGTTCTGATGTCACTGCCTGAGGGGCCATTTGTGTACAAAAGAGTTTTGTTTTCATGATTATTATTTCTGTTGCTTTTAACTTATTAGAAATAGCTCTTTAACTTCTAATATTATTGTCCTGGAAAAGCCTGAGGGTTTTTGGTGAAATTGTTCATTATTATATGTTATAAAACAGACAAGGAAGGAAGTGACTTTAATAGATTAAAATTATACACACACCGGGAGTCGTTTCTCTTGGGCAGGTTAGGAAATACAGACCTGGCCACACCCCAGAGGCAAAAATATCAGAAACCTACCACGGGTTCCCTCCTTGCTCCAACCCTGCCCAGATCGACTGTCTTCTGAGCCTCCCCCATGTCTGTCTCCACCCTCAAATCTACCATCACAGGACTGATCAGAAGAGGTCTAAGTTTTGGGTAGATGCTCCCAGTGTCTCTCCAAAGCTGGTGCTCACAATTTTCTCAGCTAAAATAGATAAATGGGAGCAAGAACTGTGTTAGGGCTTTCCATGGCTTTCTTTTTCATTAACACCTGTGTTTCTGGGGCCATCCCACCTAGCAACCTGTTCTTCATTCCTGTAGATCCAGAAATTGTGCCTCAAGTTATAAAAAAAGTAAAAATAAACACAGCAGTGAAAAATCCCTCTTGAACTATACTCCACCCTTCCTTTCTATATGCTTCCTATCTTTTTGTATGAAGTATTTATTTGATATGCTTTTTTACAAATTGGAAATTAAATTCTTTAGAAAGTAGATTAGGGAAGTGAAAGATTTCTATTTGATACACTTTATTTAAAAATTATTGGTAGAGAAACAAGAGGAAATAGTCTGGGTTCTTCATGTAAATCCATGGAATCAGAGGACACTTATTACCCACATACAAGGCTGTGAGGAGGATTCACTCCCATGCTGTGTGGTTGTCCTGCCAGGGTGACAGTGAGACTCTCACACAAGAAATAAATTAACTGGCTGGGCTTGGTGGCTCAACCTGTAATCCCAGCACTTTGTGTGGCTGACGCAAGTGGATTGCCTGAACCTGTGGGTTTGAGACTAGTCCAGAACACTTGTTCAAGACCTCATCTCTACAATAAATAAAAATTAGCTGGTGTTGTAGCATGCACCTGTAGTTCCAGCTACTTGGAAGTCTGAGCTGGTTGAAGCTGTGGTGGCCGTGAGCGTACATGCCAGTGCACTCCATCCTGGGTGGTGAAGTAAGACTCAAACAACAAAATAATAATAAATTAACAAAATTTTATTTGTGAAAAGGTTTGTTCTCAACATGTAGGTATAACATGTCCAGATAACCTCACCTGAGAAGAAATCCCAGTGCAGTAGGGGAAGAGGAAGAAATGACTGATTCTTATGTCCATGTGTCCCAGGTCAGGGGCTGTATCCACTATTTTTACTGAAATCTCATGATTTTAGAATTTGCAAACTTTTACTTCTATATTTGTGATAGTCCTGCCTAATGAGTTCATTTCAGCAGGCTTTTGTTCTTCTTGTGGTATTCAACAAAATCTGATGAACACTTCTCTTTTACACACCACAACTTTCTCTCTGTTCTCTTCATCCATGCTTCTTAGTTGCCATGAACAGTTCTCACCATGAATTTTTACATTACAAGTGTTCCCTTGTTGCTGTAAAACATAGGCAGTCATGGTTCCCCAAGATTCCTATTCAAAATGGGGTAGATCCTCAGATATTGGAAAAATGGGATCGTGTACTTTTTTTCTTTGTTTGAACTGCAGTCTCATTTCCCTGACTAGAGGGTAGCAGCATGCTCCCAGCCACAGCAGCCTCAACCTGCTGAACTCAGGAAATACTACGACCTCAACCTTCCAAGTAGCTGGAACTACAAGTACATATACTATTAAGGATTTATCTGGATGCTCCATTAGCTAAATGCAGAACAGGGTTGAAAAAATGCACATTTAAATTGCTGGCAGTTAATGACCAGAAGAACCCAAGAAGGTATAATGAAGAATAATTAGCTGTAACTTGCTCTCTAGGAGGCTAAAAACAAACAAACAAAAATTTAAATACACTATTAGAGATTTCTTGATTAAGGTGACATCTGACTTTTTTTTACTATAGAGTTAACTTTTTTATGAGTAATATATACCTTGGAGAGATTTGTCAAAGATCATCACATTTAATCTGAAAGCTCTCCTTTCTTCTGAGATTCCCTTTGCATATATTTTGCTTTTAACAATAAAGGCTCTCATCTTTGCTTACTGGTCACATAAACAGATAAATCTAGTATCTGCCACTTGGTGGATGTTTGCAAAATATTCTTACTGGGCCAGAAGCACTGATATCCTTGGTGAGCTTGTTAGAAATGCAGAAAGTCAGGTAGGCCACAGTGCCTCATGCCCAGCACTTTAGGAGGCAAAGGTAGGAAATTCCCTTGAGCCCAAGAATTAAAGATTATCCTAGGCAATAGAGCCAGACCTAATCTCTACCAAAAAAAGTCATAAAAGAGCTTGAATTGGTGTGTTCCAGTAGTCCTAGCTGCATGGGAGGTTGAGGAGTGTGGATCCTTTTATACCAGGAGGTTGAACCTTTGGTGAACTATGGGTGAAAGAGTGAAATCACCAATTAAAAACAAATTACAGGAACTCTAGGTTTTACTTCATACCACCTGAATCAGAGTCTCCATTTTTACAATATTCAGTTCATTGTTGTATACATTCAAACATTAGAGTGCCATTGCCACGGCCATTGCCAGAACAGCCTTGCTATTGCCTTGCTAGTCTCTGGTGTGGTCATGTACCCTTTGAGTTATGGCTGTCACCATGTTGCCTGACTTTCCCCTCCTACCATGGGGAAGTGAATCTCTCTCTAATTTACTTTTAAATAAACTATATTTTCTATCTAAAAAGAAACTTTAGAGGGATTTTCCAAATCACTGAGTTTACCAACTGAGCAATGTATACAGCTTATCCTACTTGATGTAAATATACATAAAAAATATATGGACCTGACTTGGTGCCCGAATTTAATAGTGTATCTTTCACTTAAGTACAGCATCTATGATGGCTGAGTTGGTTTTATTCCATCTTTTCTCCTCAGTGTTTAATATCTAAGAGAATATTATGTGTTAAAAGCTATCTTACTGGTTAATTCCAGAAGTCATATCAGTTAGAACCATGTGTGTTGTTTTCAGGGGTTGTTGACATTCAGGGATGTGGCCATAGAATTCTCTCTGGAGGAGTGGAAATGCCTGAACCCTGCACAGCAGATTTTGTACAGGAATGTGATGTTAGAGAACCACAGAAATCTGGTTTCCCTGGGTAAGGAGAACCTCAACACACTTTTCCTCTTCTATACTAAGAATTTCAAGTCCTTTTTTTTGGTAGAATGCTTTCTGGAACTTGCTGCTTTATAGAAATGTGTCTCAAATTCTTGCTTTCAAAGAAAACATGGTGATTATTTGCCGTAGAAAAGAAAAAAATAAAGGTGATACATTTGACATAAATGTTTCCCTATTTTGAACTGATCGTGTCATATAAGTGATAAGTTTAGAAATTTAGTGGCATACAATATAATTGACCACACCTAAAAACTAGTTGCTGTCATTAATTATTTATTTACACCGAGATAAGGACCCACAAATTTTACATTCTTCCTAAGTGTTTTAAAGGTTCTGTTGGGCAACAGTATTTTGGGACTCATTTTCAATGGTGATATTGCATAATGCTTTCTATACTGAGCACAGTACACTTTTGGTCACTGGAGAATCACAGTGAGAGTTATCTTTTTCTACTAAAACAGGCCTTGCTGTCTCTAAGCCACACCTAATCATGTGTCTGGAACAATGGAAAGAGCCCTGGTATGTGAAGAGATACAATGTGTTAGAGAAACCCACAGGTAAGTGGGAGTGAATGAAGCACATGCCACTTGTCAAGGAGGAAGGCAAGCCTGAAATGTGGTTTAAGAAGGGGCCTGCTCCAAAGGCAATGGTTTCTGGAATGCCTGGATATCTTTCTTTTGCTGCCACATAGGAACATCTACTGTACCATGCTCTGAAGTTCTTCAAAACCTCTACTTCCTCTTCAGTGATCTCTCTTGTAGGTTACAGTGAAAATCAAAGTCCTCTTAATGGTTCATAGGGACTGCATGATCTGATGGCTCTTCTGTTGCTTTTGGGAACATGAGAATATCTACTTTTTAGAAACTCCACAGTAAACTTTTTTTTTTTTTTTTAGTTGGAGTCTCACTCTGTCACTCAGGTCGGAGTGCAGGGTCATGCTCATGGCCACTGCAACCTTGACCTGCTGGGCCTAGGCAATCCTTTCATCTCAGCCTTCCAAGTAGCTGGTACTACTTGTACACATCTCCACGCTCAGCTAATTTTTTTTATCTTATTGTAGAGATGAGGTCTCACCAAGTTGTCCAGGTTGGTCTTGAACCTGTGGGTCCAGGCAATCCTCTCACCTTGGTCTCCCTAAGTGCTGGGATTATAGGCATGAGCCACTGTGCACAGCTGCAAATTACTTGTTATCTTTTTGCATCATTTCTAAAGTGTGTGAGAATAATTCTGATTTTATATTTGGTCTAGAAATCCCAGGAACACCATGGACAGATGTTATGTTTTCTGCTATATGATTTCTGGTCCTAGGGAAGTTTAAAATGTGATTTTATAGAAATTTATATTCAGTAATTTTGCCAGAACACAGATTATTTCCCTAACTAGAAGGAAACGTATTGTTATTTAAAAATTTTTTTAGTGTGAACTGATATTGCTTTAAACTCTAAATGCCAAGTTTTTTGTTTATTATATCAGTTAGAGCATTGTTAAACATATATTAAATTCTCACGTTATACTGTTTTTTAAATAATTTATTTAAGAATTTTGTTTAGTATGAAATTTAGGACTGTATATATGTATATATATGCATAAGTACACATATACATCATTATTAACATGTGCATTTTTTCACAAATAAAAATTGTTTAATTTTTTTTTTTTATTACACTCTCACTCTGTTGCCCTGGCTGCAGTGCAGTGGCATGTTCATATTCACTGCAACTTTGGCCTGCTGTGCTCAGTCAATCCTTTCATCTCAGCCTTCCAAGTAGCTGGAATTTTAGACATGTGCCACCACACCTGGCTAATATTTTGATTTATTGTAGGGATGAGGTCACCTAGTTGTTCAGGCTGGTCTTGAACCTGTGGGCTCAAGCAATCCTCTCACCTCGGCCTCCAAAAGTGCTGGGATTATAGGCATGAGCCACCATGCCTGGACTTTAATCTTATATTTATTGTATACAATGAAATGATTTCATATGTTTATACCTTGTGAATCAGTAAATTCAATAATGTTAGTGAAAATATGTATCATCACACATAGTTGCCCTTTTAATTTTTTGTAATAAGAGTGCTCCAGGTCCACTGTTTCAGCATGTTTTTTTTTAAGATGTGGAGTGCAATTCATGGTTAGGTATACTAATGTTCATTATGCAGATTCAGTAAATTTTTTAAGTATTAAAGCCATTATTAGCTATGGTCAATATGTTATATGTTAGATCTTTTAAAGTCATTTATCGTATAACTGAAACCTTGTATCCTTTAAACAGCATTTTCCCCACCTGAGGCCATGGTCCCATAATTAGATTATCTCCCTTCCCTTTATGAGTGCAACCTTTTTTGATTCCACACATAAGTGAGGTCAGGCAGTATATGACTTTGTGTGCCTGACTTATTTCACTTAGCATACATCTTACAGTTTTATCCATGATGTTGAAATGGCAGGATTCTATTTTTTATGACTGAATGCTATTCTATCTATATATGGACCATAGTTAACTTAATTCATTCAGCATCCAGAAACATTTAGGTTGTTTTGATAGCTTGGCCATTATGATAAATGCTGCAGTGAACGTAGAGTTGTCGATACTTTGAGCTATTGATGTTATTTCCTTTGGTTATATACACAGAAAGGGGATTGCTGGATTGCATGGTTTTTGTTTTTGTGTGTTTTTTTGAGTTGGAGTCTCACTCTGTCACCCAGACTGGAGTGCAGTGGCCACTCCTGGCCACCGCAGCCTCGACCTGCTGGGCTTCAGTGATCCTTCCGCCTCAGCCTTCCAAGTAGCCGGAATTACAGGCATGTGCTACCATGCCTGGCTGATTTTTTGATTTATTGTAGAGATGAGGTCTCGCTGCCCAGGCAGGTCTCGAACCCGTGGGCTCAGGCAATCCACTCACCTCAGCCTCCCAAAGGTGTGGGATTACAGGCTGAGCCACCAAGCCCGGCAGAATTTAAACTCTTATCAGATACATGGTCTGCAAATACTTTCTCTTATCCTTAAGTCTTCATAGTGTTTTCTTTACTGTCCAGAAGTTTTTTATATGGATGCAGTCCAACTTGTGTATACTTTCTTTTGATACTGTACTTCTGGTATCATATAAAGGAAATCATTGCCAGAATCCATATTAGGAAAGTTTTCTGCTGCTTGGAAGGCTGAGGTGAAAGGATTGCCTAAGCCCAGTAGATTGAGGCTGTGGGGGCTCTGAACATGCCACCACTCCATTCTGGGCCACAAGAGTGAGACTCTAACTCAAAAAATAAAGTTTTCCAATCTATTAAGATATATATATATATTTTTTTTTTTTTTTTTTTTTTTTTTTTTTTTTTGAGTTGGGGTCTCACTCTGTCACCCAGACTGGAGTGCAGTGGCCGCTCCCACCACCGCAGCCTCGACCTGCTGGGCTCCGGTGATCCTTCCGCCTCAGCCTTCCGAGTAGCCAGAATTACAGGCACGCGCTACCAAGCCCAGCTGATTTTTTGATTTATTGTAGAGATGAGGTCTCACCAAGTTGCCCAGGCGGGTCTTGAACCCGCGGGCTCAGGCAATCCACTCACCTCAGCCTCCCAAAGGCGCAGGATTACAGGTTGAGCCACCGAGCCTGGCTAAGATATATATATATTTTTAATTTGGGGTCTCTTTTTGTCACTCAGGCTGCCGTGCAAGGGCATAATCAAGACTTACCACAGCTCCTGAGCTCAGGTGACAATTCCACCTTAACCTTTCATGTATTTGGAATTATAGACTTGCTACCATCTTGGTTGATTTGTTTTGTTTTGTTTTTTGGTAGAAAAAATATATTGCTACGCTGTATTTCTTAGGCTGGTCTTGAATTGCTGAACTCAGGCGATTCTCCTGTGTCAGCTACCCAAAATGCTGGAATTTCCACCATGAGGCACCATGCTTGGAGGATAGTGTGGATTTAAGTTAATGTAATGTCCACGAGATTTATTCTTACTGTAACACATGAAAAAAAATTTTTTTGAAGTTTAAGTCTCACTCTGTCACCCAGATTGGAGTGCAGTGGCACACTCACAGCCATCGCAGCCCTGACCTGCTGGGCTTAAGTGACCCTTCCACCTCAGCCTTCCACATAGCTGGAACTACAGGCATGCACAACCATGCCTGGCTTATTTTTTATTTATTATAGACATGAGGTCTCACCAAGTTGCCCAAGAGTGTCTTGAAACCCTGGACTCAAGCAATCCTCTTATCTTAGCTTCCCAAAGTGCTTGGATTACAGGCTAAGCCACCGTACCTGGCCAAAAGAGTTTTTGGTTTTTTTTTTGAGTTGGAGTCTCACTTCTTTGCCAAGGTTGGAGTGCATGGGGACATTCATGGCCACCCCAGTGTTGACCTTTTGGACTCCAGCGATCCTTCTGCCTCAGCCTTCTGAGTAGCCGGAACTATAAAATGCATGCTGCCATGCCCAGCCAATTTTTATTTTATTGTAGAGATGAGATCTGTCCAAGTTGCCCGTGTTGGTTTTTTTTTTTTTTTTTGAGTTGGAGTCTCACTCTGTCGCTCAGACTGGAGTGCAGAGGCCGCTTCCGGCCACTGCAGCCTCGACCTGCTGGGCTCCGGCCATCCTTCCGCCTCAGCCTTGTGAGTAACTGGAATTATAGGCACGTGCTACCACGCCTGGCTGATTTTTTTGATTTATTGTAGAGATGAGGTCTCACCAAGTTGCCCAGGTGGGTCTCGAGCCCGCGGGCTCAGGCAGTCCACTCACCTCAGCCTCCCATATCGCGGGATTACAGGCTGAGCCACTGAGCCTGGCTCATGCTGGTCTTAAACCCGTGGGCTCAAGCAATCTACTCATCTCAATCTCCCAAAGTGCTGAAATTACAGGCTGAGTCAGTGAGTCTTGGCAACCAAAATTTTTTTAAGGGTGAATGGTATTCTATTTGTATATATGCCACATTCTCTCTATCTATTCATTGGCACCATTTAGGTTCCTTTCACCTTTTGGCTTTTGTACATAATGCTGCAATAAACATGAGTGTGCAAATATCTGTTTTAGGGCTGCTTTTTGTACTTTGGGTAGATACCCCAAATGGAAATACTGGATCCTAGGATAAACTTATTTTTAATTTTTTGAGAAATTTTCATTTTACTTTTCATAAGGGCTGCATCATTTTTTCCCCTAGGAACAATGCACAAGGGTACCACTTTTCCACATTCTTGACAACATTTGTGATTTTTTTTGTTTGATAGTGGTCATCCTAATGGTGTGAGGTTGTATGTCATCAAGCTTTAGCTTTGTATTTCTCTCAGCATTTTTCACTTTGAACATCTTTTGAAATGGTTGTTGGGGCAACTCCTTCATATATCCTCCCACTGTGGGAGCTTTTCTGTCCTCTTAAATCTTGCATTTTGTTCCCGTTTTTTTTTTTTTTTTGGATTCAAATTTAGGTTGTCAGATGACTTTTTTAAATCACCTTTACATTATTTTAAAATTGGGGGGTAAAATTCAGGGTTAGGTACACAAATATTCATTGTGCAGGTAACTTTGTTGATGAGGTGTGGTCTCAATTCCTGCTTTCTAAAAAAAGAAAAAAAAAAAGAAATTGTTGGTCATTTGTAGATCTTGGAAGAAGTGAATATTCTTTTCCAAGTCCATTTTTAAAATCATGTTATTCAATTTCTGTTGAATTTTAGGAATTACTTACATATTCTGAATATCAACTCTTATCAAATATGTAAACTTCAAATGTTTTCTCTCATTTTTTGTTGTTGTTTTTGAGTCAGAGTCTCTATCACCCAGGCTGCTGGATGGCAGTGGCACATTCCCAGCCACCGCAGCCTCAACCTGCTGGGTTCCGGCGATCCTTTCACCTCCAACTTCCAAGTAGCTGGAACTACAGGAGTGTGCTACCACACCTGGCTACTTTTTGATTTATTGTAGAGATGAAGTCTCGCCAAGTTGCCCAGGTGGGTCTCGAAACCGCAGGCTCAGGTAATCCTCTCCACCTCAACCTCTCCCAAAGTGCTGGAATTATAGGGTGAGTCACTGAGCCCAGCTTTCTCTCATTCTTTAGGAGATACATTTTCTCCACTGAATGTTTCCCCTTGTGTGAAGGTTTTTTACTTTGATTCATTAGTCTCATTTTACTTTTTTTTATTGCTAATGCTTTTGATGCTAGATCTAAGAAAGTATTATCAAGATCAGTGTCTTAATCTCCATCCTAGATTTGATTCTAATAACTTTATAGTTTGTACATTTGTCTTTTATCATTTTGGATAGTTTTTGTATAATGGAAGAGTCCTTTATAATATTTTCCTTTGTCTACTACCAGTTTTACAACAATCTTTGTTCAATTGTGGGGTCATATCAACCTCAATGAAAGTCATTTAATTATATTCATGGGGGTTTATTTTGAAGTTTTCTATTCTGTTTCATTATTTGTTTGTTCTTGTGTTCCAGTACCACATTGTTTTTTCTGTAACTTTGTAATACTTTATTTTTATTTTTTATTTTTTTTGAGTTAGAGTCTCACTCGGTCACCAAGGATGGAGTGCTGTGGCATGCTGACAGCCACCAGAGCCTCAAACTACTGGGTTCAGGAGATCCTTTCACCTAAGCCTTGCAAGTAGCTGTAATGATGGACATGCACAACCATGCCTGGCTAATTTTTTGATTCATTGTAGTGACGTGGACTCAGGCAATTCTCTCACCTCATTCTCCCAGAGTGCTGGGATTATGTGCACCATTGTGCCTGGTCTGTAATGTATTTTAAAATCAGGAAGTGTGATGCCTCTAACTTGGCTCCTCTTTTTCAAGGCTGTTTTGGCTATTTATAATCCTTGAGATTTTTTTTAAATTTAAATTTTTCATTTTTTTAATTTATTGTAGAGACGAGGTCTCACCAAGTTGCCCAGACTGGTCTTGAACCCTTGGGCTCAGGCAATCCACTCGCCTCAGCCTCCCAAAGTGCTGGGATTACAGGCTGAGCCACCGAGTCTGGCAATCCTTGAGATCTTATGTAAATTTTAGAATTTAAAACTTTTTTTCTGAGTGGAGGCCCACTCTGTTCCCCATGCTGGAGTGCAGTGGCATGCTCACAGTCACCCCAGAATCAACCTACTGTGCTCCAGAAATCCTTCCAAGTAAATGGAACTACAGGTACACACTCCCATGCCCAGTTAATTTTTGAGTTTTACTGTAGAGACGGGGTCTCGTCAGGATGCCCAGACTGGGCTCAGGCATTCCTCTTGCCTCAGCCTCCTAAAGTGCTGGGATTACAGGCTGAGCCACTGAGCCCATGCAGAATTTAAAAAACTAGTTTTACCAAAAAAGTGTCATTCAATTTTCATAGAAATTACATTGAAATTTATATAACTGTGGGTGGAATTGAAAATGATATTGAACTTGTAAATTGTTTTTGAGTTGTGGTCTTACTCTTCTCTTTCATGCTGGAGTGCACAAACATGGTTTATAGCCTTGACTTCCTGGGCTCAGATCTTCCCACCTCAACCTCACCTGTAGTCCTCTGTTTCCTTATAGATTTCTTAGCAGGTATTTGTGTTCATTATTGAAAGTGGAGTATTGAATTCTTTGAGTTTGCTGTGTGTTTTTTGCTTTGTCAATATTTGCACCATATATTTGGGAACCATGATATTAGCTGCATTCACATTATTACTAACTATAGATTCCTAGTAAATTGACCCTTTTATATTATACTGTTCTTGGCTTATTGTGACAGCTTTTCACTTACTGTATGTTTTTCCTGATATGATGTGGCAATCCTGTCTTGTTTCAGTACTATTTGTGTAGAATACAATAAGTCTCTTGAATATGAACCTTCAAGTTGTGAGGTTTCAAAGATACAAACATATGTTTGCATGTTCAATTACATAAGTGTTTTTTTCTTTATTTTTCATGTTTGCTTTATTTTTTGTGTTTGTGTGATTTGTATTTTGTGTGTGTGTGTGAAAAGTATTATACACCTATTATAGCATAGCTGCATAGCAAATTGTGTGAGCTGAATATCTAAGATAATCATGTTGGATGTGTCTTCAGAATGAAACTGTCTTGTATGTGGGGACATGCTGTCTTTTTCCATTTTCTTACTCAGAGCTTGTTTTACTTTTTAGAGCTAAAGATTTCTCTTATAGACAGTATATTGCTAGATCTTGATTTTTGTTAATCTATCATCCATTTTAAGTGATTCAGGCATTTGAAGTAATTACTGAATGGGAAAGGTTTACTATCACCCTTTCTTTTTTTGTTGTTGAGTGGGAGTTACACTCTGTCGCCAAAGATGCAGTACAGTGGCACACTCATGACCACCACAGCCTTGACCTTCAGGGCTCAGGCAATCCTTCCACATCAGCCTTCAAAGTAGCTGGAAGCACAGGCACATATCACCCTGCCTGGCTAATTTTTTTATTTATTGTAGAGACCAAGTTGCCCAATCTAGTCTTGAAACTGTGGGCTCAGGCAATCCTCTCACCTTGGCCTCCCAAAGTGCTGGGATTATAGGCAAGGGTCACAGTGCATGGCACTGTCCCCCATTTTTACTTTATCTGTTTTCTGTAGCTATGTTGCCCTTGTTTTGCTCTAATTCTCATTCTCCTTTGTGGATTTTATTTTTGTAGTAAGGAGTTTGATTACTTTTTCACTGCTTTTTGCATACCTTTTTTTTTTGAGTTGGAGTCTCACTCTGTCACCCCAGACTGGAGTGCAGTGGCCACTCCTAGCCACCGCAGCCTTGACCTGCTGGGCTCCGGTGATCCTTCCACCTCAGCCTTCTAAGTAGCCAGAATTCAGGCATGCGCTACCACACCCAGCTGATTTTTTGATTTATTGTAGAGATGAGGTCTCGCTGCCCAGGCAGGTCTTGAACCCACAGGCTCAGGCAATCCACTCACCTCAGCCTCCCAAAGGCACAGGATTACAGGCTGAGCCACCGAGCCTGGCTTTGCATACCTTTTGTAAATATTTCTTTGTGATTCCTGTTGCAAATAGACAGTATGTTTTATCTTAAAATCATATCAATACATCGTTTTTTTTTTTAGTTGGAGTCTCACTCTGTCGCCCCAGACTGGAGTGCAGTGGCCGCTCCCGGCCACCGCAGCCTCGACCTGCTGGGCTCCAGTGATCCTTCCACCTCAGCCTTCCAAGTAGCCGGAATTATAGGCATGTGCTACCACGCCTGGCTGATTTTTTGATTTATTGTAGAAATGAGGTCTTGCTGCCCAAGTGGGTCTCGAACCCGCTGGCTCAGGCAATCCACTCACCTCAGCATCCCAACGCAGGATTACAGACTGAGCCACCAAGCCCAGCTTCCAATACATCTTAATGTCAGACAAGTTAATTTCATTTGCATACAAGCACTCTGCATTATTACATCTACCCTCACTTTGTTAACATCACAAAATGAATATTTCTATTAGGTTGTTTTTATATAGTTTTATTTCTTCATTGATATTCTGAATTTCTTCATACATTACTTTCCTAACTTTTTAGTCTGTTTGTGTTCTATTTCACTTATTAAGCATGTTTAAGATAGTTGCTTTGTGTTATTTGTCAGATAATACATAGATTTTGTTATTGTTGTTGAGTTGGCATCTCACTCTTGTTGCACAGTTTGCAGCAGCACACTCATGACCACCACAACCTTGACCTGCTGGACTTAGGCTATCCTTCCACCTCACCCTTCCAAGAAGTTGGAACTACAGATGCATGCCACCATGCCCGGATAGTTTTTTTGTGATTTTATTGTTGAGATAGGGTCCCACCAATTGACCAGGCTGGTCTTGAACTCCCAGGCTCAGGTGATCCTCTTGTCTCAACCCCCAAAGTGCTGGGATTACAGACTGACCCACTACACCCAGCCAATTCAAAGATGTTTATTTTCATACGGTGAATTTCTGGAGAATTATTTTGTTCCTTCAACTGGACTGTGTTTTTTGGAGATACATATATATACACATACATACCCTGGAATAATTTCTTGAGATTTGGAGATGCAAAATGTAGCTGCCTAGATAGGTGTGGTAGCAAGTGTCTGTGGTTTCAGCTAATTGGAAGGCCGAGGCTGAAGGATCACCTAAGACGAGCAGGTCAATGTTGCAGTGACCATGAACATGCCACCGTACTCCTTTGAGGGTGACAAAAATTAAATGCAGCTGACTTTGACAGTAATTAAAACTCGGTCTTTTTACAATGGAAAATGTGATCAGCTAGGCTATAGATTCTGTTGCTTTTCAAACATGTTCTCAGAAAGTATTGACTCTATACTTGTGTGTTTTTTGACTTCAAGAGATTGTCCTGTGTTTTGTTTCAGATCTCATAATGTTTTGCCTCAACAGTATACTGTCTGTGGTATTGCAGTTATTCTGGTGCTATAACAAGCATTCACCTTTCTTCTCTTTAGACACAAACTTGTCATCCACAATATTCCATCATTTTCTTCTTTGCTCCATGTCAAGCATGACAAAATCCAGTCATCACACATCTCCACAAAAAGCAAAAATTTTGAACACATGATCACTGATGGACACAAGATCACTATCTTCTGAGGGAGATAACTGAGAGTTGGAAGTTTTCTACTGAGTCCATTGTGATTTCTGAGAAAGAGGAGGCCTGTGGCCATACCTGGTTACCTTTCTGGAGAAAAAAAAAACCCTGTAATACAAAAGGAGAGAAGACAATAGCCATATCCTCTAGTAATTGAGAATACGTATGCAAATGACAGATGAGAGGTCCAAGTGTCAAACCAGAAGTCACAATTTAAAATGTGATTTGGGAAGCTGTGCTCCAATGAGAATAGTTTTTCATTGCCACAGAGAGACATCTCTTTTTGCATATGCTCTTCAATCCTATATTTTGTTTCCTTTTCAATGTGCTTCCAGCATTTTCACCGTGAGAGCTTCATGTGTTATGGTGGATGACATGACATGACTACTCTTCCATTCCTTTGTGAGTTTTAGGAAATTCTGGACACATTTCTAGGGACTCCTATTTTCTTTTTTTTTTTTTTTTTTTTTTTTTTTTGAGTTAGAGTCTCACTCTGCCGCCCAGACTGGAGTGCAGTGGCCACTCCTGGCCACTGCAGCCTCGACCCGCTGGGCTCCGGCGATCCTTCTGCCTCAGCCTTCCGAGTAGCCGGAATTACAGGCATGCGCTACCACGCCCGGCTGATTTTTTGATTTATTGTAGAGATGAGGTCTCGCTGCCCAGGCGGGTCTCGAACCCGCGGGCTCAGGCCATCCCCTCACCTCAGCCTCCCAAAGGCGCGGGATTACAGGCTGAGCCACCGAGCCCGGCTGGGACTCCTATTTTCAACCATTTAAAAGGTCTGTGGGCAGGTGCAATGTCTCAAGATTGTAATCCCAGCAGTTTGGGGGGCCCAGGTAAGGGCATTGCCTGAGCCAGTGGGAGATCAACAAGCCTTGGTGAAACTTCTTCTCTAAAATAAGTCAAAAAATTAGCCAGGCTGAGAAGTGCATGCATGTAGTTCCAGCTATTTGGAAGACTGAGGCAGAAGGATATCTGGAGCCCAGCAGTTCAAAGCTGGGATGGCCATGAGCACGCCACTGTACTCCAGCCTGGGCAATGGGGTGAGACTGACCAAAAAAACCCCAAAAACCAAAAAGATCTGTTTTGTCACATGTCAGAATTGTATAAGGGAAGCAGTGGAGTTATTGAGATTTGGTTTAGAAAGCCCAAGAGCACTAGGGGCAAGTATGTCACATGTTTTCTGCATTATAATGCCCCTTCTTTTAACTTTTCTTGAGCCCTAACTCTGTCACCCACAGTGCAGTGCAGTGGTATGTTCTTGCCTACCATAGCCTTGAGCTGCTGGGCTCTGGTAATCCTTCCACCTCAGCCTTCAAAGTAGCTGGATCCACAGGAATGTGCAAACATGCTCCACTAATTTTGATTTATTGTAGAAGCAATGTGTCACCAGGTTGCCCAGGGTGTTCTTAAACCCTTGGCTTCTGGAGATACTCTTACCTCCATCTCCCAAAGTGTTGGGATTATAGGTGTGAACCACTGTGTCCAGCTATATAGTATCTTGTACTATGGAAGTTTCAACATGATCCTTCAGGAATTTAGATCAATTTTTATTTTTTAAGTTGGAGTCTTACCTGTGTCCTAGGCTGGAGTGCAGTGGTACACTCACAGTCACTGTAGCATTGACCTGCTTGGCTCTGGTGATACTTCTGCCTCAGCCTCCCAAGTAGCCAGGACTATAGGCACATGCTACTTCACCTGGTAGTCCACCAAGTTGCTTGGACTGACTGAGTAATTTTTTTTCAGAGCACAAAGCATTACATTAAATAGAAGATAATCTAATCTCATATTACATTAACATTTTCCTTTTCTTAATATAAACTAGGGTTACAAATTTAAACTGTATGTGCTTAAATATCTCTGCTGTATTACGTATAATGTATAATGTATCATCACCTCATTGAAGTCTTAAACTAGTGCTGCAAAGTGAATTTAAAACATTGCCGGACTTGAACATTTATAATACAATAAGAACGTGATTGATACTAGTGGGAAACTGCCAGGGGAGGGGGTGCAATTGAGAGTTCAGGGAAACTACCAGGGGAAGGAGGGGTATACTCCATTAAGGTATGTACCTGCATAATGAACCTTTGTATACCTAACACTGAATTCCACCCCACATCTTTAAAAAATATATTTAAAATAATTGTCAAGCTTATAGTTAATTCCCTATTGTTACCTTTTCCTTCAAAAGTATCATTTTATAATTTTGTCTTTTTTAGTATAAAAAGTATTAGGACTATGTTTTATATCCTTTTATTTTTTTGTTTGCCATATAATAGTTTACCTGTAATTTTAGTTTGAAAAGTTCTGAAATGCCATACTTGAAATTACACATTAAATAAAAACTGAATTAGATAATTGGTGAACCCCCACATTAAATGTCTTTATCTTTACATTTATTGCATGTAAGTAGTTTTCACTAGCATTTCCATCTACTCTCCTCAATGTGTACATGTATACTAGTATCAAATATTCCCAGCAGTTCATTTATGTATCAGTGTTTCATATCATATTTTATAACATTCATGTTGTCTCCAGTATTTAGAAACAAAGTTTTCTTTTTTTCTAATAAAGGGTAATTTATTGCTTTTTCTTTTGTGTGAAATAATAGCAGTATATTAATAATATAATTTGTAGGTTTTGGTACTATCATTTTAATGGTTAGTCCTTAAAATTTTCTCATGAAAACCTTTTATAAGTAATTACAATTATTTTTTGAAAATGTTACAATGCTTTTTCCATGCTTAAAGGGCTTCATGAACAAACAAGAGTCCATACTGGAGGGAAATCCTACAAATATGAAGAATGTGAGAAAGAGTTTAATTGGTATTCAAGATTTATTCAGCATCAGAGAGTCCACACTGAAAAGAAGCCCTACAAATGTGAAGAATGTGGCAAAGCCTTTTTCAGTAAAATAAGATGTACTGAACATATGAGTGTCCATACTGGAGAGAAACACTGCAAATGTGAGAAAGGGGGCAAAGCTTTTTTCACTAAAAGATTAACTGAACATATGAGGATCCATACTGGAGTGAAACCCTACAAATGTGAAGAATGTGGCAAAGTTTTTTCTACAAAAGAAAGATTTTTTGAACATGCCACAATCCATACTGGAGAGGAACCCTACAAATGTGAGGAATGCGGCAAAGGCTTTAGTAGGTTCTCATATTGTCTTCGACATCAGAGAGTCCATACTGGAGAGAAACCCTATAAATGTAAGGAATGCGGCAAAGCCTTTTTAACTAAAGGAAGATGTACTGAACATATGAGTATCCATACTGGAGAGAAACGCTACAAATGTGAAGAATGTGGCAAAGTCTTGTTCTCTAAAATAGGATTTATTGGACATATGAGGATCCATACTGGAGAGAAACCCTACAAATGTGAAAAATGTGACAAAGGCTTTAATTGGTGCCCAAATTTTGTTCGGCATAAGAGACTCCACACTGGAGAGAAACCCTATAAATGTAAGGAGTGTGGCAAAGCCTTTTTAACTAAAGGAAGATGTACTGAACATGTGCGTATCCATACTGGAGAGAAATGCTACAAATGTGAAGAATGTGACAAAGACTTTAGTTTTTACTCAAGTTTTATTCGGCATCAGAGAGTCCACACTGGAAAGAAACCCTACAAATGTGAAGAATGTGGCAAAGCCTTTTTCGCTAAAATCAGATGTACTGAACATATGAGTATCCATACTGGAGAGAAACACTACGAATGTGAGGAATGTGGCAAAGCTTTTTTCACTAAAAGTGGATTAACTGAACATAGGAGAATCCATACTAGAGCAAAACCCTACAAATGTGAAGAATGTGGCAAAGCTTTTTCCACTAAAGGAAGACTTTTTGAACATGTTACAATTCATACTGGAGAGAAACGCTACAAATGTGAAGAATGTGACAAACTCATTCACACTTATATAGGACTAGTTTATCATAAAAGGATCCATAGTCGAGAGAAATGTTACACCTGTGAAAAATGTGACAAAGCCTTTCGGTGGCACTCACATCTTACTCGACATCAGAAAATTCATACTAGAGGGAACCCCTGAAAATGTAAAGAATGAGACCTCACTTGGTGGTTCAGCCTGCAATCCCAGCACTTTGTATGCTGAGATGAGTGGATTGTTGAGCCTGTGGGTTCGAGACCAGCCCAGACTACTTGGTGAGACCTTGTCTTACAATAAATCAAAAAATTAGTTGGGCATGGAAGTGGGTGCCTGTAGTTCTGTCTACTTGAAATGCTGAGGTGGAAGGATTGCTGGAGCCCAGCATGTCAATGCTGGGGTGGCCATGAGTGTGCCACTGCACCCCATCCCAAGCTACTGAGTGACCTTACTGAAACAAATAATTTAAAACCTAAAAACAAATCTTTTTTCTTTGCTCCACATTGAATTTTTATTCATTAAAATCTAAGGACTTCTGGTTCAGAATCTCACTATAGAAGTTATCTTTTTTTACTTGCCTGTTATTCATACATGACCTAATACATGACTCACTGTTCCATGTCCAGAAAGTGCTATTTGGCTACTTGGAAATTTCAAGGACTTTAAAAATAAAATTTAGTGGTGTTCAGAAATCACGATGTCAATGTACTTCACAGTGAATGTCTTTAGTTACATGTTAAAATCAGTTCATTCCATTTTGTTCTTCACAACCTGAAAATATCAATGAAGACATTTGGGAGTTACAGTTCCTTTCTTTTGGGTGTAGTCTCAATCTTGTTGCCCAGGCTGGAATGCAATGGGATGTTCACGGCCACCACAACTTTGACCTGCTGGGCTGAGTTGATCATTCCACCTCAGCCTTTCAAATATCTGGAATTACAGACACATATAATCACACCCAGCTAGGTTTTGTGATTTATTGTAGAGAGGAGGTCTCACCAATTTGCCAAGACTGGACTCAAATCCATGGTGAAAACTTGGAGACTATAAATCAAGAAATTTTTTGACTTTGTTTTGTCATTTAAACCAAGTGAACAAGCACAAGACAATGCTAGTTGTTTAATAAGTACTTTATAATTAGCAATAAATTTTCCTCTTAGAGTAAGTTTGTGGTCCTAGATAAGATATGGAAAACAGCCTGAGAGAAGAAATGGCACTGATTCTATATGTGGATTCTATATAACCAGTCTACTAACATAATTTGTATGTTACATGTTTTATACATTGTATTCTTAAAATAGCATATGCAAATTATTCCAGAAAGAAAACCATGGTCCCTGTAGACATAAAGATGAAAATAGCAGACATTGGGGACTTGGGAAGGGGGAGAGAGGGAGGCAAGTGTTGAAAACCTCCCAATTATGCATCATCTTCAGTATTTGGTGATGGGTTCAAATTAAGCCTAAACTGCAGTATCACATAATATACTCATGTAACAAATCCTCACAGATACCCAGCAAATTGAAAAAAATCAAAAATTATAAGGAAGAAAAAATGTATTTACTATTCATTAAATTAACATGGATCATCATTAAGGCTTTCACCATTGTCTTCCCATTGAGTAGCTGAGGATGAAGAAGAAGAGGAGGGTGGTCTTGCTGTTGGTGACGGGTAGAAGAGGTATTGAAGTGGAGGTGGGATAGGTGGGATATTCGATGTAGCTTTACAAAAACACATTTTTTGTCAGATATTTGGTATTTTCATTTCTCTAAAAATGTTTCTCTATAGTACCAATTCATATAATATTTGCTTTAGTTGAGTACCCTTGTTATTGGCGTGTCCACGTTACAAAAGAAGTCAAAGGTCAGGCATGGTGGCTTATGCCTATATTCCCTGCACTTTGGGAGGCCAAGGTTAGAGGATTGCCTGAGCCTAGGGGTTCAAGACCAGCCTGAGCAACTTGGTGAGATCTCATCTCTATAATAAATCAAAATATCAGACCGGTATGGTAATGCACGCCTGTACTTCCAACCACTTGGGAGGCTGTGGCAGAAGTGTCACCTGCACCCAGCAGGTTGAGGCTGCAGAGGGTGTGAACATGTTCCTCCATTCCATCCTGGATGACAGTGAGACTCTGACTAAAAAACATGTGTGTATGTGTGTGTGTATAAAATTAAATGTAAAAGAAGTCAAAAGCAATCTCCAATAATCAGAACCCTTCTGTCAGCTTGCCTAATGCCAACTTGTTTTCTGCCATACTGCTGTCTTGTCACACTGTGTCACCCAGGCTTAAATGCAGTAGCATGCTTATGGCCATTGCAGACTCAACATGGTGGGCTCAGACAATCTTTCTACCTTAGGCTCCCGAGTAGCTGAAATCGCAGGTATGTGTCTCCATGCCCAGCTAATTTTTTGAGTTATTGTATTGATTACATTTCTCCAAATTCCCAAGACTGGCCTTGACCACATGGCAATCCTCTTACCATAGCCTCCCAAAATGCTAGGGTTACAAGCATGAGCCACCATGCCCAGCCTCTTCTGTGTCTTATTTTTTGTCACCTGGCACTAGGTTGGAAGCTCTCATCTCTTCAAGTCATCTGGTAAACTCTAGTGTGTTGCCTCTTAGCTCTGGAATGTATTCAAGATCCAAATTCCCACCCTGTTTTGGTTTTTTTTAGCCATGAATGGAATCACTTTTTATAATTTCCTTGGTTGGCTCTGGAGAGACCAATTGCTCATACAGAGGCATTAGAATCATATGGTTTGGTAAGCAAAATCTCACAGTACTTTCACTCACCGTAGAAGCAGGAGGTGGTCAAAAAATTACTGATTGCTACAATTTGTACCATATCTAATTTTATATTGTTATTATTTAATACTACATCTTTACATTTGTTTACATTTCCTCAATCACTTATGATGCCATGGTATAATCTGAAAGTGAATAAATGTTGTTTGCCTTTGTATGTTAGTTGTTTTTTTTTGTTTTGTTTTTGAGATTGAGTCTCACTTCATTGCCCAGGTAGGAGTGCAGTGGCATGCTCACAGCCACCCCAACATTGTCCTTCTGGGCTCTGGTGATCCTTCCACCTCAGTCCTTCAAGTAGCCAGAACTACAGGCATGCTCTACCATGCCCAGCTAAGCTTTTTATTTATTTATTTATTTATTGTAGAGACATAGTATTGCCAAGTTGCCTTGGCTGGTTTCATTCACCTCAGCCTCCCAAAGTGCAGGAATTAGTAGCTGAGACACCAAGTCTGGCCAGATTGGTATATGTTTTATGGTAGTAAATGCCAAAATAGAGTAGGATATACATAGGCCTATATTTGATGTGTTCATGACATGTTATCCTGTGATACCAAATAGCTTTGAGATACAGGTTTGACTCTGAAAAACAAAAAAATAATTAGCAATACTTTAAACAAAAATGTTCACCGAAAAGCATTTGTCAGAGTCCTGTATCTGATTATAAACCACTAT
The DNA here is from genome assembly GCF_000164805.1 of Carlito syrichta. Classification (NCBI taxonomy): domain Eukaryota; kingdom Metazoa; phylum Chordata; class Mammalia; order Primates; family Tarsiidae; genus Carlito; species Carlito syrichta. The sequence goes on along the minus strand of NW_007256164.1, from coordinate 448,923 downwards.
GAGCAACTGAGCCTTGTGTAGAAAGTTGGAAAGTGCTATCTTAAACCATTTTGAGGTTTTACAGTAGATGTTCTTTACAAAAACTTGACAGATTTATAGGCATTACCTACTGCTCCTGAATCATTATTGAGGCAATTCAGGTTCCTGAAGCTGCTTTTTGTTTTCCCTCCATCCCCAGAGAGACTGAGTTGAGAACTTGAAACTTTACATGTTGAAAAGTTTGTTAAGCATTAGCTCATAAAAGCATGATGTTCTAACACAAGATTACAGGCCATTGTAAATGCAGTCCTGGAGAGCAGGCCACAGTGTTGCGTTCCTTGTCCCACAAAAACCCTGCTGGTGAGTCCCTGCCACCATCTCACAATGGGTAGTGTGGAGATGGATGAGGAAGACAGGATGACTGGGCAGTGGGAACAGTGTAATGCTGGTAATGCACCTCACCCTGGCTCAGTATGGGTGAGCCCAACCTCTCCATTCCTAAGTAGCTCGAAGTCTCCAGCCGCAGCCTGGTCTCTTCAGAGCTCCAGCCTTCTCAATCCTGGGTGCACCTGCTTCCTCAACCTTTGTAGGGATGCTGATGCCTGAGACACCACCCAGTGTGATGGAACCCTCTGCTCTCTCCAGCCAAAACAGTCCAGGTGCTTTCAGAGAAATACCTGCCTGGCCTGCACACAGCTTCAGAGTTTTCCAGGGAGTCACAGACTGTGGCTGTCTGGAAATGTCACCCTCACTGATGTCTTTTTCATTGTGGATGTTGAAACATGAGGGAGAAAATTATTGGGTCACTTGGGATCTGCTAAGAGCAGACGAGGAAACCCCACTTTCCTGGCATGTGTCTAGTCAGTCATTTTTACCAACCCATTTCAGTGGACTTGTAATCAACATGAAGCTGATGGTGGTTCAGGCATTCTACACCTGATATCACCAGAATAAACTCAGGCCTGACTAGACAGAGTCTTAGATACACATAGTGACTTGAACCCTCAGGAACAGATGTGTTGCATTTGGGCAACAACTTTCAAGGTGAGAGGCACTTGGGGTATATTTGCAACCCATCAGTTTAGCATCTCTGTTTTTATTTGTTTCCTTGTTTTGAGTTGGAGTCTCACTCTGTCACCCTGGCTGGAGTGCAGTGGCACACTCACAGCCACCGAAGACTCAACCTGCTGGACTTAGCAATCCTTCTATCTCTGTCTTCTAAGTAGCCACAACTATAGGCTAGCTACCATGCCCGACTAATTTTTTGGATTTATTGTAGAGATGAGGTCTCACCAAGTTGCCTGGGCTTGTCTTGAACTCCCGGGCTCAGGCAATCCACTAACTTTGGCCTCCCAAAGTGATGGCATTACAGATTGAGTTAGTCTGTATCTCTGCTTTGAATGGAAGACTTCTCACCCACAGCAGTGAGAGATGTGCCTCCCCTCCAGGGGCTCATTTCTTAAATTTTATCTAGACAATGGAGACATTTGAGACCACTTCTGCTTTTTGTGTAACCTTCTAATAATTAATGTCCCTGAATTTCCATGACCTCCCAGACAAGTGTTTTGTTGCCTGAAGGAGCCAGCTCTCATGTTGTTAGACCTCTTGTCCAAAAACCTGGGCATCAATCTACATGAAAATAAGACATTGTTCATATCACACGTTCCAATGGGTTTTATTTGTGATTCTCAAACATGAGATACTATGAAACAATTGAAAAACATGGTCAAGGAAATGGGATCCTATTACTGTACTTTGTAAAACAATTTACTGCTTCATAATTAATTACATGTGAGTTCCTCAGCACCTCTGTGACAAAAAAAAAAAATAGATAAATGTGGCCTCCTTGAACATGGCGAGAATTGAAATATTAGGGAGACAAAAGCCCAATGCTAGCACTCTTCATGTTAAATAGGGTCTTGAGGAGACAGTCTGTTTGGTCAAGTGCATGCATCCCTTCTGTGTCCCTTAGTATTCTCATCCTACTCCTTCCTGTTGTCTCATTTAGGTGTGGGTTTCAGATTACACTTTCCCACAGGGCTTCTATAAGAATGTTGTAACATGAGAGTACATCTTTTTTTTTTTTTGAGTACAAGTCTCACTTGTCACTCAGGTTGGAAGGGCAGTGGCACACTTCTGGCTACCACAGACTTGACCTACTGGGGTCACGTGATCCTTCCACCTCAGCCTTCCAAGCAGCTAGAGCTACAGATGCATACCACCATACCCAGCTAATTTTTTGATATATTGCAGAAACGAGGTCTCACCAAGTTGCCCAAGTGGTCTCGAACCCGTGAGCTCAGGCTCAGCTTCCCACAGTTTTGGAATTACAGACTTGAGTCACTGCACCCTGCTTTGAGATTCAATTGCATTTAGCAATTTGGAGTATTAGATCCTGAAAACTCCTCACCGAGAATCTTTGTTATCAAGCACAGGCAATCTTCACTCTTTTCAGCTGTACTTTCTCTGACTTAATTATTGCTCTCAGCTTTCTTACTGGTTTGTGTTTTACACTAGTAAACAGTGTAAACATTGATGAAAATAAAATTTGCCCTCCTATCAAAAGGTCACAATATTCTTTTTTTAAAAAATAAAAAATACACTTGTTTAAAATAAAAAAAATCAAATCATACAGAACTCTTTTTGTTGTTGTTGTTTTTGGAGTAGGAGTGTTTCCCAGGTGGAGGGCAGTGGCACACTCCCTGCCACCAAAGCCTTGACCTGCTGTACTTAGATCTATCTACCTCAGCCTTTTCAAATAGCTGAAACTATAGATACAGGCTACCATGCCTGGCTAGTTTTTTTTATTTATTGTTGAGATGGCATTACATCAAGTTTCCCAGGCTGTTTTGTAGCAGATATATTTTACATATGCATAATAATACAGTATTAACAGTATTAACTCTAAGTACATTATGACACATGATAGATGCCTATTGTAATCCTTGAATCAGGCACTGAAAATGCAAAGAGATGAATTTTTTTTTCAGTTGGAGTCTCACTCCAACCCGGGCAGGTTGGACATGGGGGAGGATGTGGATGCCCTGCCTGCCAAGCAGTGAGAGAACATCACTGCCAAGTTTAAGCAGACACAGGCCAGGCTGCTCACTTGAGAGAAGCGGGACCTCCCTTCTCCCACTGTGCCCGTGGTTGGAGTGTCCTAAGCCTTCTTGGGATACAGGGCAGGAATGTGTTTCCCACACCCTAGGTTCCCACACCACTCCCTTTGGGAGCCCTGCCTGGAACCTGTGCACTGTAGAGACACAGAGATGGGGTGCCATGGAAACAAGGCATGAAGCCTTTTCTTTTTTTGAGTTGGAGTCTCACTCCATCACCCAGACTGGAGTGCCATGGCAGACTCACCCCAGCATCAACCTGCTGGGCTCCGGCGATCCTTCTACCTCAGCCTTCTAAGTAGCCAGAACTATAGGCGTATGTTACCATGCCCTAATTTTTGATTTATCATAGAGACGAGGTCTCACCAAGTTGCCCGGGCTGGTCTGGAACCTGCAGACTGAGGCAATCCACTCAACTACTCAGTCCAAAGTGCTGGGATTATAGGTTGGTATTATGGTCAGGGGCTGGTGAGTGACAGCACCACAGTCGCCGGCTCTGGAATAACCAGGTGGAACTCCCCAGGGTGTGTCATTGGGGTCATTGCCCTTTGTGTCATCAGGACCAAACCTGGTTGTGCTCGGCGGGACAGCCAGATTCAAGGAGTTGGAGCAGGGACTTTGAGGTTATTTGGGGGAGCCACCAAAACCAAGAAGATGAGGATGTGGTTGCTCTGCCTGCCAAGCAGTGAGAGAACATCACTGCCAAGTTTAAGCAGACACAGGTCAGGCTGCTCACTTGAGAGAAGCGGGACTTCCCTTCTCCCACTGAGGCGTCCTCAAGACCCCTCTTGTGTTGTGTGAGCTTTTTTGGTTTTTATCTAGGCTGGAGGTGGGCGTGTGAGGGGGGTTGAGATCAAGAAGTCACTTCGAACTGCAGACATCTGGGGCCAGGAGGAGTCCTGGAAAGTCATGAAGTCTCTTGTTCTTGGTTCATGGTCTCCTTGTTCCTTCACTTATTTAGCAGAACCGTTACTGCATGTGTTCCCCCATTCCTGGTGTTAGTCTGGATGGCTGCATACTTGTTCCTACCTTTTCAGAGTTTCCAAAGTATTATTATTATTATCATTATTATTTTTATTATTATTTTTTTGAGTTGGAGTCTCACTCTGTCGCAGACTGGAGTGCAGTGGCCGCTCCTGGTCACCACAGGTTCGACCTGCGGGCTCTGGCGATCCTTCCACTTCAGCCTTCCAAATAGCTGGAACTACAGGCACGCGCTAACATGCCCAGATAATTTTTGATTTATTGTGGAGATGAGATCTCACCAAGTTGTCCAGGCGGGTCTCGAACCTGCGGACTCAGGCAATCCACTCACATTAGCCTTTCAAACACGGGATTACAGACTGAGCCACTGTGCCTGGTTTATTATTATTATTATTATTATTATTATTATTATTATTATTATTATTTTGAGTTGGAATCTCCCTCTGTCACCCAGGCTGGAGTGCAGTGGCACGCTCACGTACACCACAGCCTCGACTTGCTGGGCTCAGGTGATCCTTCTGCCTCAGGTGTCCAGATAGCTGGAACTACAGGCACACACCACCATGCCCAGCTACTTTTTTTGATTTGTTGTAGAGATGAGGTCTCGCCAAGTTACCCAGGTTGGTCTCAAATCCGTGGACTAAGGCAGTTCTCTCACCTCGCCTCCCAAAGTGCTGGGATTATAGATGTGAGCCACCATGCCTGGCCTCCAACTGCATGTTAATGTGGCAGCCATAGGCAGCTTGGGCCTACTGAGAAGCTGAAAATAAGCTGAGGAGGGTGGATCTTCTTAGCTCCGGAGGTCAAGAAAGTGAGCCATGATTGTGACACTGCACTCCAGCATGGGTAACAAAGCAAGCCAAAACTTAAAAAATGCAGAAACTTAGACTTTACTCCAGATATCCTAGATAAGAATTTGCTTTTTTTTTTTTGAGTTGGAGTCTCAGTCCCATCGCCCAGGCTGGAGTGCAGTGGCACACTCATGGCCATCCCAGCATCAACCTTCTGGCTTAGATGAGGCTTCCTCCTCAGCCTTCCAAGTAGGTGGAACTACGCATGTGCCACCCTGCCCAGCTAATTTTTGTTTCTTATTGTAGAGACAAGGTCTCACCAAGTTGCCCAGGCTGATCTAGAACCTGCAGTCTCAGGCAATCCACTCTCCTTGGCCTCCCAAAGTGCTGGGATTAGAGGCTGAGCCACTGAGCCTGGTCAAAAATTATCTTTTTAGATCATTCCAGTCATCGTATAAATTAGATCCTGTTCTCTTCACTTTGTCATTTCACCTAGAGTAAATTTAGAAATTGTGCCCATAGCCTTTGGGTAAATATGTGTTGTATTCAGGGCTGTAGACATTCAAGGATGTGATCATAGAATTCTCTCTGTAGGACTGGAATGCCTGGACCCTACTCAGCAGATTTTGTACAGGAATGTGATGTTAGAGAAACACAAAAGCCTGGTTTACCTAGGTGAGGACAATTCCAACATATAACTTCTATTTTATACTAAGGATTTCATGTCCTTCTATTGTAGAATGTTTTCTGGGAGTTTCTGTTTTTCAAGTATGAGTTTCAGAGTCCTGATTTTAAGGAAAAGTTAGTGATTGTTGGCATTTTGATGTGAATGATTTTCTTTTTTGAACTAGTCTATATTCTTCAATATTAGTGATAAGTCCAGAGAATTAATTGCATAAAATATTGTTTTCCACAACTTAAAATCCAATTGGTACCATCAATTATTGATTGACTATTCACTAGTACCACTAGTACTGGGCAATAGAGCTAAGGACCCCAAATTTAAAATACTTCCTAAACATTCCATAGTTTCTGTTGAGAAACAGTATCTTTGGATTAATTTTCTGAAATCCTATATGATGTGTTCTTTACTGAACACAGTGCTAGGTTGGTAATTGGTGATTCCCAGCAAAAGTCATGCTACTCTCTTCTAATAAAATAGGCCTTGCTTTCTCCAAGCCGGACCTGATCATGTGTCTGGAGCAAAGGAAGGAGCCAGGGAATGTGAAGAGACACAATGCATTACCCAAACCCCCAGATAGGTGGGAGTGAATGAAACAGGTCAAGGAGGAAGCCTAGCTGAAAATGTTGTTTGGGAAGGTGGTCTGTGCCAATGGAAATGGTTTCTGAGGAGCCTGGTTTTTTCCCCAAGCTGTCACATAAGGATATCTACTGTTGCATGCTCTGAAATTTCCCAAAAATGCTACTTTTTCCCAGTAATCTTTCAAGGTTCCAGGGGAAATCAGTCTTTTTAATAGTTCATAAGGGACTGCATGATCTGACTGATCTGTTGCTTTTGGGAACGTGGGAGTATCTGCTTATATTTTAGAAACTCTATGTTAAACTGTTTTTTTTTTAGTTCTCTTTTTGATCATGTCTGAAATATGTGAGAGTAGTGGTAATTTTGTTATTTGGTTGAGAAATTTCAGGCACACCATGGACAGATGTTATATGTTTTCTTCTTTATGATTTTCTACCCTACGGAGGTTTTAAATGTGATTCCATAGAAATTCATACCCAATAATTTTACCAGAACAAAAAACATCTCCCTAAATATAAGAAGATCTAATGTTATTTTCCTTTAAAATTTTATTTTTTCAGTATGAATTGAGATTGATAGTTGAAGATGTTCATTGTCAAATTTCTGAGTTGACTATATTGCTTAGAACATTGGTAAACATATTAAGCTCACATGTTACCTTGTTTCTTAATAACTCATAATTTTGTTATGAAGCTTAGGACTTGGTCATATATATATGTATATACACACACACATACACACCTGCATATACATGTGTTTATGTATGAGTGTGTTTAATATGTGGATTTTTCTCACAAATCATATAATCATACTGTGTATAATGTAATGATTTGATGTGTTTGTACATTGTAAAATAATGAATACAGTCAAGTTAGTGAATATATCTGTCACCTCCATAGTTACCCTTTGTTTTTGTAATGAGAACACTTAATGTCTACTCTTTTAGCAATTTTTAAGCATACAAGACATTATTATTAACTGTATTCATGAGGTTACACATTAGATACCTAAAACTCACTTATCTTGTAACTGAAATTTGTACCGTTTGAACATCTCCCATTTTCCCCACCTGCAGGCCCTGACCCCACCTTTGTACTCTGTGCTTCTATCAGTGCAGCCTTTTTTGATTTCAGATATAAGTGAGATCATTCATTATTTGTCTTTGTGTGCCTGGCTTATTTTACTTAGCGTAATATTTTTTGGTTTTGTTTTTGTTGTAGTCTCACTCTGTTGCCCAGGCTGGGGTACAGTGGCACGCTCATGGTCATCCCAGCATCAAACTGCTGGGTTCAGATGATCTTCAACTTCAGCCTTCCAAGTAGCTAGAACTATAGGTGTGGCATACTACCATGTCCAGCTAATTTTTTTTTTTTTAGTGTATTGTAGAGACGAGGTCTCGCCAAATTGCCCGGGCTGGTCCCAGACCCACAGGCTCAGACAGTGCACTCTCCTTGGCCTCTCAAAGTGCTGGGATTACAGGCTGAGCCACCGAACCATGCCAGCATGTTTTACAGTTTCATCCATGATGTTGAAATGGGAGGATTCTATAATTTTTTATGGTTGAATAATTTCTAAATTGTATATGTACATGTTTTCTTAATCCATTCAGCATCCACAAGCATTTATGTTGTTTTCATAGCTTGGCCATTGTGATAAATGTTGTAGTGAACATAGAAGTATACATACTTTTTTGCAGTGTTCACTGCCTTGGCCTCCGGGGCTAAAAGGTTATTCATCCAGCAAGGGGATTACTGAATCATAGTCTATTTATTTTTTTATTTTTTGAGTTGGAGTCTCACTCTGTTGCCCAGGCTGGAGTGCAGTGGCACACTCATGGCCACCCCAGCATGAACCTGCTGGGCTCCAGCGATCCTTCCACTTCAGTTTTCCAAATAGCCAAAACTACAGGTGTGTGCTACCATACCTGGGTAATTTTTTAAAAATTTATTTTAGAGACAAAGTCTCACCAAGTTGCCGGGGCTGGTCTCAAACTCACAGGCTCAGGCAATCCAATTGCCTCAGTCTCCAGAGTGCTGAAATTACAGGCTGAGCCACCTAGACCAGCCTGTTCTATTTTTTGTATTTTTTTTCTTTTCTTTCTTTCTTTTTTTCTTTTTTTTTTGAGTTGGAGTCTCACTCTGTCACCCAGACTGGAGTGCAGTGGCCACTCCCGGCCACTGCAGCCTTGACCTGTTGGGCTCCGGCAATCCTCCCGCTCAGCCTTCCAAGAAGTTGGAACTACAGGCACGCACTACCATGCCCAGCTGATTTTTTTATTTATTGTAGAGATGAGGTCTCGCCAAGTTGCCCAGGCAGGTCTCAAACCCGCGGGCTCAGGCAATTCACTCACCTCAGCCTCCCAAAGTGTGGGATTACAGGTTGAGCCACCGAACCCAGCTATTTTTCTATTTTTAAAAGAATGTTCATAATGGTTTTTTAACGATTCTACTAATTTAAAACTAATCAACTGTGTACAAAATTTCTTTTTCTTCAAATCCTCAACACTTATCTCTCTTGGTGATATTAGCCATCCTAACAGGTGCAAGAAGATACCTCATTATTGCATTGATTTGTGATTGGTGATGTTGAGCAGCATTTCATATACCTGTTGACACTTTGTATGTCTTCACTGGAAAAATAACTATTCATTATTTGCCTGTTTTTCAGTCAAGTGATTATCATTATATGTTTTTACCTTCGATTTGTATGAGTTGCTTGGATGTGAGTTGCTTGGATGATTTTGGATGTTAATCTCTTATGAGATACATGATTAGTAAATACTTTCTCTTATCCTGCAAGCCTTCTTACTGTTTTCTGTCTTTTTTGGGGGGGTTGGAGTTTCACTCTGTGACTCAGACTGGAGTGCAGGGACACAATCACAGCCATTGCAACCTCAATCTACTCAGCTCAGGTGATTCTTTTACCTCAGCCTTCCAAGTAGTCAGAACTACAGGCATGCACTAGCATGCCAGGCTAATTTTTTTATTTATTGTAGAGATGAGGTCTTTCCATTTTGCTCAGACTGGTCTCAAACCTCCGAACTTAGGCAATCATCTCGCCTCAGCCTCCTAAAGTGCTGGGATTACAGACATGAGCCACCAACCAGGCCTCTTATTGTTTTGTTTACTGTGCAGAAGTATTTTAGTTTCGTGCAAACTTCTTTATGCTTGCTTTTGTTGCTGTACTTTTGGTGTCATATCAACAGTATCATTACTGCAACCAATATCACGGAGATTTTCTAAATCTTTTCTTGTAATAGACTTTGTTTTCTGAACTGGGGTGTCTTCTATTACCCAGGCTTGAGTGCAGTGGCACAATCAAGGATCACCACAACCTGAGCTTCTGGGATCAGGTGATCATTCCAAGTCTCAGTCTCCTGAGTAGCTGGAATTACAGGTTGGTGTCACCATATATTTGTGTGTGTGTGTGTGTGTGTGTGTGTGTGTGTGTGTGTGTGTGTGTGTGTGTGTGTGTGTCTCAATGAGGTCTCACTGTACTGTATTGCAGAGGCTGATCCTGAACTATTGAACTCAGGCAATCCGCCTGTCTTGATCTTCCAAATTTCTGGGATTACAGGCATGAGATACCACATGTGGCTGATACTGTCTTATTTAAGATAACATAATGTCCACAATGTTTATCCTTACTGTAACACATGACAAGATTTTTTGTAAGGGTGGGTAATATTCTGTTGTATGCATATATGCCACTTTTTCTCTATCCATTCATTCATTGAGGGACATTTAGGTTGCTTCCACTCTTTGACATTTGTGAATAATGCTGCACTAAACATGGGTGTGCAACTATCTCTTTCAGAATCTGCTTTGCATGCTTTGGATAGACACCCAGGATTGCCAGGTCATAGAATTATTTTAATAAAAATTCTTATTTTCTGGGCAGGCTCAGTGACTCAGCCTGTAATCCCAGCACTTTGGGAAGCTGAGGTAAGTGGATTGCCTGAGCCTGTGTGTTTGAGACTAGCCCAGGAAACTTGGCAAGACCTCATCTCTACAATAAATAAAAAATTAGCAGGGCATGGTAGTGCTCCTACAGTTCTAGCTACTTGGAAGGGTGAGGCAGAAGGATTGTCGGAACCCAGCCTGTCAAGCCTGTGGTGGCCAGGAGCATGCCACTGCACTCCAGTCCAGGCAACAGAGAGAGACACTCCAACTCAAAAAAAAATCATATTTTCATAGCGACTGCATCATGTTTTCCCCAGCAATAGTGCACAAGCATCCCAATTTCTCCACATCCTTGACAACATTTAGTATTTTGTTTGTTCAATAGTGGCCAAACTAATGGGTGTGAGGTTGTATGTCATTGTGCTTTTACTTTGCATTTGTGTCCGTTTTCATCATTTTGAACATCTTTTGAAATCATTTTTTGGTCATTTGAATATCTTCTCTTGAGAAATGTCTGTTTATTACTTTGTGCATTTTTAAGTCATGTTATTCAATTCTTGTTGTTGCATTTTAGGAGTTACTTGTATATTCAGAATTTAATTTCTATCAAATATCTAAATTGTACCTATTTTCTCTCATTCTCTAGATGTTTTTATTCCACTGGATGCTTCCTATCATGTTAAGTTGTATTCCTTTGACTAGTTAGTCGCATTTTACATCTCTTTGTCCTCATGCTGTGGATGGCATATCTAAGGAAGCATTGTCATGGTCAGGTTCTTAATCTCTGTCCCTCTATATGATTCTAGTAACTTTACTAATAAAAATCATAGTTTTACACTTGTGTTTAATCATTGTAGAAAGTTTTTGTATATAACACAAGATTGTTTGTTTAGCTATGCATAGACAGTTTTCTAACATCATTTGTTGAAGTATTTTTCCCATTGTGTGTTCATGACAATCTTGTTGAAGATTATTTAATTATACTTATAAGGGTTTGTTTTGGGGTTTTCTATTTGTTCCATTATTTGTCTTTCTGTGTGCCAGTAATTTTGTAATATGTTATAAAATCAGGAAGTGTAATACCTTTAACTTTTTCTTTGCTAAATCTGTTTGGCCATTAATAATACCTTGAGGTTCTATATAAATTTTAGGATTAAATATTTTTGCAATAAAATATATCATTTTAATTTTCATAGGAATTACATTGAATCGGTGTATTATTGTGGCTAGAGGTGACATCTTTTTTTTCTTGTGAGTTGAAGTCTCACTCAGTCACCCTGACTGAAGGGCAGTGGCACTGTCACAGCCAACCCAGCATCAACCTGCTGGTCTCCACCTCAACTTTCCAAGTAGCTGGAGCTACAGGCATGAAATTTGTTGTCTGTCTCAATTCCCATAAGTGTATCTCCTGCATTTTCTAAGATTCTTATAACTTGAGGTTGTACATTTAGGTTTTTGATCCATTTAGAGTTGATTTTTGTGTCTGGTGATAGGTAGGGGTCTTGTTTCAATCTTCTGCATGTGGTCAGTTTTCCCAGCATCATTTACTGAATGGGTTTTCCTCTCCCCAGTGGTTGTTGGTAGAGGCTTTGTTGAAGATGACTTGGTTGAGATATTGAGGTTTTTCTTCTGGAATCTGTATCTCGTTCCATTGGCCAATAAGCATGTTCTTTTACCAATACCTGGCTGTTTTGATTGCTGGAGATTTATAGTAAAGTTTAAAGTCTGGAAGTATGATATTCCCTCTTTGTTTCTCTCTCTTTCTTTCTTTCTTTCTTTTTTTTGAGTTGACGTCTCACTCCATTGCCCAGGTTGGAGTGCAGTAGCATGCTCACGGCAACCCCAGAGTTGACATGCTGGACTCCAGTGATCCATAACCATAAGCCTACAAATCAGATAAAGACTTCTGTTTTTATTTATTTTATATTTTTTGAATTGAAGTCTCACTAGTTGCCCAGACTGAAGTGCAGTGGCATGCTCCCAGCCACTGTAGCCTCGAACTGCTGGGCTCTAGTGATTGTTCTGCCTCAGCCTTCCAAGTAGCAGGAACTACAGGCATGGGCTACCAGGCCTGGCTAATTTTTTTGATTTATTGTAGAGACGAAGTCTCACCAAGTTGTCCGGTGGGTCTCAAACCCACGAACTCAGGCAATCCACTTGCCTCAGCCTCCCAAAGCACTGGGAATTAAAGGCTGAGCCACTGAGTCTGGCTTGGTTTTATTTATAATGAATAAAATGTACATATATATCATTCTAAAACTTTATGAGTAAGGTAACTAGGGAAAAGGAAATTGTGTTTGTGTGTGAGAATGTGTGCCTACCTAAAGAGGAAATGACTTTATTGGAACAAAAATATTTTAAAATCTGAAAGAAATCTTTTTTCTTTGCTCTACATTGAATTTTCATTTATTAAAATATAAGGGTTTTGGTCTAGAATCTCACCATACAAATTCTCTTTATTACTTGCCTGTTATTCATACATGACCTAATTTAGGACTCACTGTTCCATGTCCAGAAATTGTTATTTGGCCCACTTAGAAATTTCAAGGAATTTTTTTAAATGAAATTTGATGGTTTCCAGAAAACACTATAACAATGTACTTCATAGTGGATGTGTTTAGTTACATATTAAAATTAGTTCATTTCATTTGTTTGTTCTTCACAACATGAAAATATCATTGAAGACATCAGGGAGTTATAACTCCTTTCACTTTGTATGCTCTTTGTTTTTTTTTTTTTAGATGGAGTCTCACTTTTGTTGCCCATGATGGAATATAGTGGTATGTTCCTGGCCACGGTAGCCTTGACCTGCTGGGCTGAAGTGATCCTTCCACCTCAGCCTTTCTAGTAGCTGGAACTACAGGCACACACAACCATGCCCAGCTAGTTTTTGTGATTTATTGTAGAGACACTGTCTCGCCAAGTTGCCCAAGCTGGTCTGAAATCACTGGGCTCCTGCAGTCCTCTCGCCTTGGCCTCTCAAAATGCTGGGGTTACAAGCTGAGCAACTGCCCCTGGCCTGTATGATTTATAAAATTGCTTTTATTGACTCTATTGGGCCAATATGTTTGGGCGAAAACTAGGGAGACTCTAAATGAAGAATCTTTTTGACTTTGTTTTGTCATTTAAACCAAGTGAACAAACACAAAACAATGCTAGTTGTGTTATAAGTACTTTACAATTAGCAATAAATCTTCCTCTTAGAGTAAGTTTGTGGCCTTAGCTAAAATGCAGAATATACCCCAAGAGAAGAAATGACATTGATTCTACATGTGGATTCTACATAAACATTCTCTTAAAATATTTTGTATGTTATTTGTTTTATATACTGTACTCTTAAAATAGCATAGGCAAATTATCCCAGAAAGAGAAACCCAAATGCTGCATGCTCACATGTATATGTCAGAGCTACACACTGGGTTCCCACAGACATTAAGATGAGAAGAGCAGACATTAGGGACTTGGGAAGGGAGAGAGGGAGGCAAGAGTTGAAAGCCTGCCAATTGTGTACCATCATCACTCTTTGGTGATGGGTTCAGCTTAAGCCTACATCTCAGCATCACAGAATGTAGTCATGTAACAAACCCTCACAGGGACCCACAGAATTCAAAAAAGAGAAAACCACATGGAAGAAAAAATGTATTTACTGAATTAAGAAATATCATCATTAAGTTTTTCATCCTTGCCTTCTTCCCACTGAGTAGCTGAGGATGGTGAGGAAGCGGAGGGTCGTCTTGCTGTTGGTAACACAGGTGGATGAGGAGTTGAAATGGAGGCGAGAGAGGTGGGACATTTGCTGTAGCTTTACAAAACACATTTTGTGTCAGACACTTTTGCATTTTCATTTCTCTAAAAATGATTTTATGTGGTACCAATTCTAACACTATTTGCTTTAGTTGAAGTTCCCTGTTGTTGGAGGGTCCATGTTACCAAAGACGTCAAAGGCCGGGTATGGTGGCTCATGTCTATAATGCCCACACTTTGGGAGGCTGAGGTGAGGGGATTGCCTGAGCCCACGGGTTTGAGATCAGCCTGGGCAAATTGGCAAGACCTCATCCCTACTATAAATTAAAAAAAAATAGCCCACTATGGTGGTGCATGCCTGTGCTTACAACTACATGGGAGGCTGAGGCAGAAGGAAGACCTGAGCCCAGCAGGACAAGGCTGCAGGAGTGTGAGTGTGTCCCATGCACCCCAACCTGAGTTACAGTGAGACTCTGACTCAAAATATATATATTAAAATTAAATATAAGTCAAAAGAAATCTCCAGTAATCAGAACCCTTCTGTCAGCTTGTCTAATGCCAAATTATTTTCTGCCATACTGCTGTCTTGTTGTTGGAGTCTCACTGTGTCATCCAGGCTGGTGACCATGCCAGCTTCCACATGGCGGACTCAGGCAGTCTTTCTACCTTAGATTCCTGAGTAACTGAAATTGCAGACATATATCACCATGTCCAGCTAGTTTTCTAAGTTATTGTATTGATGATGTTTCTCCAAGTTTCCAAGGCTGGTCTTGAACACTTGGATTCAGGCAGTCCTCTTACCTTGGCCTCCCAAAATGCTAGGATTACAGGCATGATTCACCATTCCCAGCCTCTACTATGCTTTATTTTTATTTCTTTCTTTATTTGTTTATTTATTTATTTATTTGTTTGTTTGTTTGAGTTGGAGTTTCACTCTTTCACCCAGACTGGATTGCAGTGGCTGCTCCCGGCCACTGCAGCCTCGACCTGCTGGGCTCTGGTGATCCTTCCGCCTCAGCCTTCCAAGTAGCCGGAATTACAGGCATGCACTACCACGCCTGGCTGATTTTTTGATTTATTGTAGAGATGTGGTCTCCCAAAGTTGCCCGGGTGGGTCTCGAACCCGCGGGCTCAGGCAATCCACTCACCTCAGCCTCCTAAGGTGCGGGATTACAGGCTGAGCCACTGAGCCTGGCCTATGCTTTATTTTTAATCTCCTGGCACTATGTTGGAAGCTCTCATCTCTCAAGTCATCTGCTAAACTCTAGTGTGCTGCCTCTTAGCTCTTGAATGTATTCAAGATCCATATTTTTGTACCCTTCCCATCCATTTTTTGGGGGGCCATAAACACAATCACTTTTTATAATCTCCTTGATTGGCTCTGGAGTGACAAATAGCTCATATAGCTACATTAGAATCACATGATGTGTGGTAATCAAGATTACAACACTTGCACTTACCACATAGAAGCAGGAGGTGGTCAAAAAATTACTAAATGCTACAGTGTGTACCACAGCTAATTTTATACTGTTATAATTTAATACTTCATCTTTACATTTGTTTGCACTTTTTTTTTTTTTTGAGTTGGAGTCTCACTGGGTCACCCAGACTGGAGTGCAGTGGCCGCTCCCAGCCACCGCAGCCTCGACCCGCTGGGCTCCGGCTATCCTTCCGCCTCAGCCTTCCAAGGAGCTGGAACTACAGGCACGCACTGCCACGCCCGGCCAATTTTTTTTATTTATTGTAGAGATGAGGTCTCACTGTCCAGGTGGGTCTCGAACCCGCGGGCTCAGGCAATCCACTCACCTCAGCCTCCCAAAGGCGCGGGATTACAGGCTGAGCCACCAAGCCCGGCCCTACACTTTTTTAAACTACTCACAGTGCCATGTATAATCTGAAAGTGAAAAATGTTACATTTACCTTTGTATGTTAGATTTGTTGTTTGTTTTTTGAGTGACTGCTCACTTTGTCACCCAGACTGGAGTGCAGTGGCACACTCATGGCTGAAAGAACAGACCAAGAGCAGGAAGCCATTTTTAAATTTTTTTATTTTTCTTTTTTGAATTGGATTCTCACTTTGTTACCCAGACTGGACTGCAGTGGTATGCTCCCAGCCACCACAGCCTTGACCTGTTGGGCTCTGGCAATCCTTCCACCTCAGCATTCCAAGTAGCTGGAATTATAGGCATGCTACCAAACCCAGTTAATTTTTGATTTGTTGTAGATACAAGGTCTTGTCAAGTTGCCCAGGTGGGTCTTGAACCTGAAGGCTCAGGCAATCCACCCTCTCTGGCCTCCCATAATGCTGAGATTATAGGCTGAGCCATGTAGCCTGGCCTATATGTTCTTAAGCCCTAAGACAATGATGAGAAAGTGGAGACTATGTCCTGGAGAGATGCATTTTTCATCTTGTTCCTCAACCCTAACATAATGAGGAGAAATTAGAAGCTATGTCCTGGAGAAATCCATTTTTTATCCTGTTCCTAAACCTTAATACAATATGTTTTGGAGAAACGCATTCTCTAGGTAAAGATTAACTTTGTCGACTTTGTCTTTTCAGAAGCACAGACTCCTTAAGGATGGCTGGTACTGGCCTATTGTAATTTGTCTTTTTAGAATTTCAAATTTGTGAAGCAAAACCAGTATTGACCCATTGAATACTCACTGCATGGTGACAAGGACTTCCCTCAGGGTCCCCTCAGGGACATCCACAAGAGGTCAACAAGTCACAGCAGTCACATCTACCTTATTGCAACATCTCCAGGGGGAAGAATTTAAGCCAGGGCCCTGGCAGCTACAGGGCCATGCTCATCTAGAGTGTAGGTCCCTTCCTATCTATGAGAAGTGAACCTTTCTTAAATAAATCTTTTGTCTTTCACCTCTTTGTGTGCTGCAATTACCCTAACAGTGGCTACACTAGTGTTGAATTGCTGGACTCCAGAGATCTCTCCACCTCAGACTTTCAACTAGCTGGAACTACAGGTGTGTCTACCACACCCGGATAATTTTTGATTTACTGTAGAAGCAAAGTCTCACCAAGTTACCTGGGCTGGTCTTGAGACCATGGGCTCAGGCAATTCACTCACCTCAGCCTCCCAAAGTAGTGGGATTACAGGCTGAGCCATTAAGCCTGGCCCACTCTCTTCTTAGATGGAAGTATTATTAGCAGGTTTATCAGTGCACTTGATTCCAACTTACTATTTTTAATTTATTAAGTATACTCTGAAGAAGGGGTGCATCCTATTCTATTATATGTTTAGCAGTTCATTTTTTGATAGAAATTTAAATTACTTTTAGTGTCACTACTATACAAAATGCTTCAGTAAGATGCCTGTAGATGCTGGGTGTGATAACTCATGCCTGTAATCCCAGCACTCTGAGAGGTAGAGGGAAGAGGATTGCCTGAGCTCAGGGGTTCATGACCAGCCTGAGCAACATAGCAATTCCTTGAATGTGGAATAAATTAAAACATTAGCCAAGTTTGGTGCACATGTGTGTGGTTCCGGATCCTTGGAAGACTGAGGTGTAAAGATCACCTGAGTTCAGCAGGTCCAGGCTGCAGTGGCCATGAACATGTGACAGTGACAAAGAGTGAGACTCCAACTTAAAAACAAACAGAAAATTGTTGAAATATGTATTATTAAATATTCATAACAATTTTTTCTGTTAATCTAAAAGCAAGGCTTATGACTGTTTAAAGCAAAGTGTATAATTCTGCATTGTGAAGTTTATAATATTCAGATTGAAAATTCATAAAAGTACCACAGAAGATAGAATGAGGTAAATTGAGCTGTTTTGTAGCACATGTATTACATTTTATGTATTCATAATAGTACAGTATTAACTCTAAGTATATTATGATACATGATAGATGCCTATTGTAATCCTTGGGTCAGGCACAAAAAATGCTAAGGGAGGACTTTTAAATCCTAATAAAAGAATTTAGTTTAATACAAAATGTATTTTTCAAGCATATGCATAGACCCTCTTGGTCTGGTAGCCAAAACAGAAATTACCCAAATGTCTATCATAGGGAAATAGATGAACAGGTTGTAGATCTTTCATACAACAGAAACCTGCTCAGAAATGAAAAAGACCGAGCTCCTCACACACACACCTGGTGAGTCTCAGGAACATTGTGCTCAATGACTCAACAAGACATAGAATAAGACATATTGTATAATTTCAGGTAAAATAAACCTATGGTTTTTTTTTAAATCGCAACAGTGTGTTGTCTCTGGAAGAAAAAAAAAGATGCCTGCCAAGAAATACAAAGGTATTTTCTGGGAATTGTGGAAATATATTCTTAAAAGAGGGGAAGATTTTATGGGTTTATTTATTTGTTAAAATTGTGAGATTAACATGTGAGCATTTTGATGTCCTTGCTTCATGTCTGAGCTTTAGAAGGTGAGTGGGTCTCCATAAAGAAGCAGATAGTCTGGGTGTGGTGACTCACACCTGTAATCTCAGCATGTAGGGAGGCTGAGATAAGATGATTGCCTGAGCCCATGGGTTCCAGACCAGCCTAGGAACTTGGCGAGAACTCATCTCTACAATAAATTTTTAAAAAAGAAATAGCTGGGCATGGTGGCATGTGTCTTTAGTTCCAGATACTTGGAAGGCTGAGACAGAAGGATCACCTGAGCCCAGCAGCTCGCAGCTGCAGTGGCCATGAGCCTGCCACTGTACTCCAGCCTGAGCAACAGAGTGAGACTCAAGTTGAAAAAATTTTAATTACCCAGCACTTTGGGAGGCTGAGGTGAGTGGATTGCCTGAGTCTGCGGGTTCGAGACCTGCCTGGGCAATTTGGCGAGACCTCATCTCTACAATAAGTCAAAAATCAGCCAGGCATGGTAGAATGTCCAGGAGTGGCCACTGCACTCCAGTCTGCGTGACAGAGTGAGACTCCAACTAAAAATAATAATAATAATTTTTTAATTAAATTTAATTTAAAAACCAGCTATGAGACAGTGGTCTACCTGTGGACACTTCTGCCTGTAGCTCCTGCTTTCTCTCTCACATCTTCTCTTCCACCCTTGGTTCCCCAGAAGAAATGATGGAAGGAAGGGGATGTTCCTCTGATTCTGGCAGAAAAGAATGGGTCAGACCGTTCACCTCTGAGATCAGCAGAGAGGAGACCCCCTCAACTGCACGTTAATGTGACAGCCATAGGGAGCTTGGGCCTACTGAGTAGCTGGAAATAAGCTGGTCTAGATGGAGACATAGCGAAAGCTTAATATACAGTGATTTTAAGGGTAACACCTCGGGGTCTCCCCGTGTGGGAGCTTTTCTGTCCCCTCGGTAGATCCTGCTTTCCAATTAAATAATATATATACACACACACACATATATAGTGATTTTTAAAGATATAGTTTCCAATAGAAAATTCATTAATAATTTTTCTTGATTACATATTAAGATGATACTATTTTGAGCATGTTGAATTATGTCCATTAATCACAATTCATTTCACTACTACTTTTTCCTTTTTTGCTAGAACAATTTAAGTGACAGAAGAACGCCATTTTCTTTCCATTGAACATTGCTGCCAGAGAGGCCTGCCTCCCTTTTTAAAGCTCAGGCTGCCTCCTCATAATGGCAAAGGCCTGAATGGTCATAAACTCTGAAACGTAACATAATTATCTATATATTATTTCCATTTCTGAATAGCATACCTGTACTAGATGTATAAATAAATAAATATATATATATATATATATTTGATTTACGGTACAGACGTTTCACCAAGTGGCCCAGGCTGGTGTCGAATCCCTAGACTCATGCAATCCTTTTGCCTCGGCCTCCCAAAGTGCTGAATTTACTGACTGGAGCTACCAGGCCCGGCTGAGCTGTACAAAGATTATTCATCAATGAATATATAATTACAAACCATGGTATAAACGAATGGCGTCTGTCATGACCAGGTGCTGGTGGAGGGAGGCGTCTCAGCCTCAAAATGCGGCCTGCAAAATCCTGACCTGCTTGCCTTAGGCAGACCTCATCTGATCGCTGCTTCTGTTACTCAAGCTCAGAGGGGTGGAGCCTGGAGCCTGATCCAATCAGAGGACGCCGAGGTCTGAGCCACCCAGTCAGGTGCCAGCCGGAAGTGAGGGGGCGGTTTCCAGGCTCAGACCCGGTCTCTGTCTCCCACGCCTACGCACAAGGCCGGGTCGCCTCCGCTGCTGTGTCCCGCTCTCCCAGTCCTCGGTGGCTCTGTCGCAGCCTCCGTCGCCCTGTGGCCTGCAGGTCCTGGAAGTCCGTAGGCCGGGAGATGACGAGCGTGCAGGCGGACGTCGAGAGGAGCGGGTGGCGGACACGGATGACCCGGCTGTGGCGGGACCGGCCTCGCCGGCAACTTGGCCCGGTCCCCTCAGTTCAGGTGGGGCTGGGCCGATGCCCGGGTCTGTTCCCTGGGGCAACCTCACCCGCTGAGCCCTCTCCACACATCCCACCCTCCAGGTGTTCGGGACACTAACGTGCCGGCCTCAACAATCTTTATGCCACGTCCTATCACCATCCCCCTCTTACAGCTGACATGAACCTGCCTAGGGTGACACGTGTGGGCAGTACTGGCCTGGATAGAAAGCAGGCCCAGGTTGGGCGGGAGAGATGGAGACGTCATAACGGTACACAGAAAACGAGGCACAGAGTTAAGCATGATGTGATGGTCAGACATGATGTGGGCAGCCCCGCATGGGTCCAGCCCTGAGGCTGATCTGCCTGCACCTCTCTTTTTCTTTTTTCCTTTTTTTAAAGGAATGTTTATTTAAAAGTAAATTAGAGAAAGAAAAGGAAGAAAGAAGATTCACCTCCCCAAGGTGGGGGAGGGGGCCCAAGCCAGGAAGCATGGCAACAGTCATAGCTCAAAGAGCACATGGCCACACCACAGTCTAGCAAGGCAATCGCCTGCACTTTACTTAGCCTCACATCTGGTTTGTGGCTCATCATGGTAGAAGCACAGAGTGTAGGGAGAGAGCACACACACACCATTACATAGTCAGAACTCACGAGATGCTGGATATTGCTCACTCAACGAAAAGCAAAACAGACAAATACTAAAAATAAACAGACCACGATGACAACTGGCTTTGCATTTAGGTAGTAGTACTGCAAGTGTTTCCTTCTAAGTTTATTCCCATCATTCCTTAAAATACACAGGAATGGCTGGGTGTGGTGGCCCAGCCTGTAATTCCATCAGTTTGGGAGGCTGAGGAGACAGGACTGCATGGACCTGGGGGTTCAAGATCAGCCTGGGCAACTTGGTGAGATCTCATCTGTACAATAAACCACAAGAGCTAGCCTGGCATTGTGGCGTGCGTCTGTAGTTTCAGCTACTTGGAGGGCTGAAGCAGGATTGCCTAAGCCTGGCAGGTGGAGGCTGCGGTGGACCTGGGCATGCCACTGCACTCCAGCCTGAGTGACAAGAGTGAAACTCCAACAAAAAAAATTACACCGGAACTCAGGCTGTGAGGCAGAAGGATCGTGTCATCCCAGCAGTTCAACGCTAGAGTGGTCGTGAGCATTCCACTGCACTCCAGCCTGGGTAACAGAGTGAGACTCCAACTAAAAAAAATAAACAATTAATGCGTTTCTACAGGACATAGTCTCTACTTCCTCATCATTATGTTAGGGTTTAGGAACAAGATAAAATGGCTTTCCATTCTCGGTCAGTCCTTTCAAGGACCTGGGTCACCACTAAGTCAGGGAGACATCTTTTGGTGACCATGAAGGAAAGAATAAGTGCAGATCAGAGGTCACAACCCTGAGCACATGTCTACTCTTTCACTGTGGGAGAGGGGGCCTGGTTCTAGGTAGAACCAACCTTCCCTGAGGAATCACAGGACCAAAGGCTGGAATCTTCCAGACTTCTCAGGTTCCAGTCCTCCTTGGGGTCTCCCTAAGACCTTTCTCACCAGAGCATTCTTTTGTTTGCAGATGTTGCTGCAGGTCTTCAGGGAAATCATCCTACAGAAGTGGAGTCAGGTGTGGTGAGTTCTGAAGGATGGCAAGAAGATTAAGGCCTAGAACACAGAAATGCCTGATACAACCCATCTGCACTCAGCCAGGGTCAAATACGTGGGTCAGACCAGGTCTGTAGCTGGAGGGGAAGTCAAACCTCGAGGGGAGGGGGAAGTGGTCAGTAACACATCCTATGCACAGATAGTGACATAGGACCCCAAGTGAAATGGGCTCTGGTAACCCTCACTGGCTTAACATTCAGAGTTTCCTGCAGGAAAAAACCTTCATTCCTTTCAAGAAGTGAGTCTTTTGTTTTGAGGTGGGTTTCTCCTCTTGGTCCTGCCCTACAGACAATGCAGAGGTAGGGCAAGATGTTCTCAGCAAATGAAATCTAGATGTCATCAGGCGTGGTCTCTCAAGCCCGTAATCCCAGCACTTTGGGGAACCTAGGCGAGAGGATTGCCTGAGCCTGCAGGTTCAAGACTAGCCCAAGCAACTTGGCGAGACCTCATCTCTACAATAAATCAAAAAATTAGCTGGGCATAATAGTTTACACCTGTATTTCCAGCTACTTGGAAGGCTGAGGTGGAAAGATTGTCTGAGCCCAGGAGATTGAGGCTGCAGTGACTGGGAACATGCCACTGCCCTCCAGCCTGGGTGAAACAAATTCCAACTAAAAAAACAAACAAAACTAGATGTGACCCACACCTTCTGAAGCCATCTTTTTTTCTGGGAGTGCAACGGCCTCAAGTAAGGTCTATTGGGGCTGGAGGGTCACAGAACAAATAGGGAAATCAAGAGAGATGGGGCATCCCAGGGAGAATGGAGAGGTTCCAGGGTAAAGGCAGTGATTCCAGAGGAGAAGATGACAGAATCCCCAAGGTCTCTCCTGTACCAGGGAGCTACCAGCACCATGGACTGAGTACCTACTGGGCTCCATGTCCTGGCCGGGTTGGCACCTGTGGGTCCAGGACCCAGATGGCCCCCCAGGACATGGACAGCAGCAAACAGAATCATGTTGCATGGTCAAAAGTGCTCTCCATAACCCATGAGGGCCTGGGATTGGGACCTATGAGAGGGCAGCAGGAAGAGGGGTTTGGGAATATTCAGAGGCAACATGACAACACCCAGTGCTGGGAAGGACATGGGACTGTGGGAACTCTCATTCACTGCTGGTGGGAATGCAAAATGATATAGTCATTTTGGAAGACAGTGGGGCCAGGCCTGGTGGGATGGGCATGGCACGGTGCATCCTCCCAGACATCACGTCCACCCCTGACTTGACCCTGATGAAAGGCAGGAATGTGGTGAACACTTCCCTGCCTAGGCCTCCTTCTCATTATAGACTTCTGTGCACAGCTAGACTGCAGAAGTAGCCAGAATAAAATCAGCACTGAGGCCAGGTGCAGTGGCTCAAGCCTGTAATTCCAGCACTTTTGGAGGCCAAGGTAAGGCAATTCTTCGTCAGCCTTCCAAGTTGTCAGAACTACAGGCATGCACCACTATGACCAGCTAGTTTTTTTGTGTGAGGCCAAGAACCCAGAAATGCCAGATACAACCCTTCTGCACTCAGCCAGGGTAAAATACATGGGCCAGACCCTGTCTTACACCCTTGCCCAAGCTGGAGTGCAGTAGCATGCTCACTGACACCCCATCATTGGCCTGCTGGGCTCCGACAATCCTTCTGCTTAAGTGTTCCAAGTAGCTGGAACTACAGGCATGCACTACGACACCTGGCCAATTTTTTATTTATTGTAGAGACACGGTCTGGCCAAGTTGCCTGGGCTGGTCTTGTACGTGCAGGCAATTCACTCGCCTCGGCCTCCAATAGTGCATGGATTACAGGCTGAGCCACGGAGCCCAACCAACATGCACATCTTAGAAGAAGACTTCTAGGTTAAAATTTGAAATCCATCGAATATTCTGTGATTTTTTTTTTTGTTTTTTTTTGTTTTTTGAGTTAGAGTTTCATTCTGTCACCCAGGCTGGGGTGCAGTGGCACTCATGACCACTGCAGGTTCAACTTTCTGGATGAAAGGAGGTAGCTATAGAAACCTAGAAGAAACTTAGCTTATTCTTAGTTTAGTCTTTTTGCCTCAGCATATCCATTAAAAGCATTCAGACATTCTACGGCATGCCAATCTCCTACACCCCCACCCCCACTCTCCGAGCAATTCTCCCTCAGACACAAGACCAAGACAGCTCATCCTTTCACTTCATGGTATAGCATAATAATCTCTAGTAAACTTTTAGGTTCTTTATCAGGCAGAAGGTCAAAAGCCAAAGCCATAGAAAGGATAATAAGGCTACATTTGCTCAAAGATTACAAATGCCTAACAAGTTTCTTACAGGAAAAACCCCTCCAGGCCCAAACCCTGAAGTTAGCCTAATCAGCCCTTTGTGACCTACGTGACACAGACAGAGTCCATCATGGCAGAAATCATGCTGTCCGTCACCTGACACCTGCCGAAGCTGACTTGCCTGTCCCTTCATGAGGACATGGACCAGACCACCACCCGATCACCTTAGCGACCTTCCCCCATTCAAAAGGAATGGTTAAAGGAACTCAATCACAAGCAAATAGAGGTCATTGCCTTGCTAGGCTCTGGTGTGAGCATGTGCTCTTTGAGCCTGGCTTTTGCCCCCTCCTCCACCGTAGGGAGGTAACTCTTCTCTTTCTCTAATTTACTTTAAATAAACCATATTTTCTTTCTACCTCTTCTTTTGAGTTGGAGTCTCACTCCATCGCACAGGCTGGAGTGCAGTGGCATGCTCACAGTCATTCCAGCATTGACCTGCTGGCCGACAGCCATCCTTCTGCCTCAGCCTTCCAAGAAGTCAGAACTACAGGCACCCTCTATCATGCCCAGCTAATTTGGGAATTATTACTAAGATGAGGTGTCACAAAGTTGCCCAGGCTGTTCGTGAAATTGCAGGCTGAGGCAATCCACGTGCCTCATCCTCCCAAAATGTTGGACTTACAGGTTGAACCTCCGAGCTTGACCATAAACACTATTTTCTAATCTAATGCTGGTTCTCTACCTGTCTGTGGGAAGTGATCTCTTTCTTAAATGTCTTTTTTTTCCTCAACTCTTTGTGTTACAAATCATTGTGCTACTTGGGTCTCTGGTTTCCAGTGCATAGTTTTAGTGGTGCTGTGTCCCCTCAGAACCCACCCTAACTCTAACATTTCCTGTAGATCCCACCCAGATCGATCTCTGTCCTCATCTTCCTTATTTCATAACTGGTAGATTGTTAAGTCCTGATGACAATTCTGAAAGGTCCCAGGGAAAAACAGGAGGCCGCTGGGGCCTGAGACGGGAAGGGACAAGGTTAACTCTTTACTTCCTTCTAACCAAGATCTCTGAGTTTCCTTGTGGACCGGATTGGATCTCAGAGGGCAACTAATAGTCTCTGCCTAGGGCTACTCCCTAGGGAGGAACAAGGTCTCTGAAGGAAAGTTCAGATCACCAGTGCCCAAACAGGGGGGAGACAAAGTGCCTGGCTTCTTTGCAATTTTCTCATTGGCAAAGCAACTCCATGAAGGACCTTGAAACTTCAACAGCTGCATGGTACTCTTTTCTTCACCTCTGGTGATCATCCCTCATTTATCACCCACACACCCACTGATTTGGATGTGCTCTTGGACCCCAGACTTTGATGTTCAGATAAGTTCCTGAGTCTCTCGGGCTTTCCCCAGATTTCTGGCTTGGGAGATTTCTAGCAAGGGTCTGGGACCCAATTACCAGAAGTCCTCATACGAGACCTTCCAAGACATGGTGGAACATGGTGGAACATTGCATCCCACAAGCTCTGGTGGGCACAGGGATGGGAGGATGCTCTCTCCCTCGTGACTCACATCCTTTGTGCTGATTCAATTTAACCTGTTGGGGGCACCCAGCAGGAGATCTCGATGGGATAAGGTCTAGGAACAAATCCATAAAATCAAGATCTGTTCCCAATTGTATCCCTGTTTCCTTTCCATTTATTTATTTATTTATTTATTGAGTTGGAGTCTCACTCCATCACCCAGGCTGGAGTGCAGCAGCATGATCTCGGCCACCCCGGTGTCACCCTGCTGGGCTCCAGTGACCCTTCTGCCTCAACTTCCAATTAGCTGGAACTACAGTCATGGACTACCACAAGCAGCTAATTTTATTTATTACAGAGAGGATGTCTTGCCAAGTTGCCCAGGCTGATCTGGAAACCTTGGGGTCAGGCAATCCACTCAACTTGAACTCCCAAAGGGAGGGATTACAGGCTGAGCCACCAAGCCTGGCCCTGCTTTTTTTCTATGCTGTCTCTCTCAAGTTAAATCTAAATTAGGATTATATCAACCTTCTTCTGGAACAAAAGTTAAGGGAAATATGTTAATTAATCCTGTTAACCAACCGAAGAAGTCAATTGTAATTTTAGTCTGCTTTTCCAACTAAACTTAAAAGTGCTCTCATAAAAACTTACTTCCAACTTTACCATATATTAAAATATTAATGCTAGGCAACACCATTGTTTGTTGTCACTTTTACTAAGCCTACTACTTCTGCTGATGGATAAAATACTGAGTACTTCATGTGAATGCAATAATGATGAAAACTGATCACTCTCACCTAATTTTCCACACCTTACAACTAATGTTGTAATTAAGTAATTTATAAGGGTTTTTAACAAATTTCCCTGTTCATAATTATAAATAACTAGGGACAAATTATTTCACATCCATGTGGGTTGTTCACTCTAAAGGGACTGTTACAGAGAAATGGTTAAAAGTTTTATATGTATAACCTACTTTCAAAAAAAAAGAGTTTTAATTTTTTTTCAGCTGAAACATTAAGAAAAAAAAGTGCCATCATAGAGAACAGCAATACCAGAGGGTCAAGAAAACACCCCAATTGGCAGTTGCAATTAGTGACAAAACTCCAGCTGCCCATGAGACCTGGTAAAAATAAACCTGCTAAGGATGGTGTCCAGTGCTTATGGGTACAGTCTATGGGGTCACTGAAACCATAACTGCCCCAAAGAGACCTAAACTTCCTGGACCTTGTCCACTGTGCAGGCCAGAAAGAGATTGGTAAGCCAGGTGTACCCTCTTCAGAAAAAAGGAGAGAACATTTGGCTCAAAAATGGTGGCCACCTATGGAGGCATGAAATGTGCTAAAGTGCCTGGCACTGACTCACCATCACCTCAACAACCCCCAGGAAATATTAGGGTGTGACATTTGGTCCTGGCCATCCGTGTTGGAATCATATAGCCTTACCTTAATTAAAGTTACTAGGCCGGGCTCGGTGGCTCAGCCTGTAATCCCGTGCCTTTGGGAGGCTGAGGTGAGTGGATTGCCTGAGCCCACGGGTTTGAGACCTCATCTCTTGGCGAGACCTCATCTCTACAATAAATTAAAAAAATTAGCCGGCCGTGGAAGCGCACGCCTGTAGTTCCAGCTACTTGGAAGGCTGAGGCAGAAGGATCGCCGGAGCTCAGCAGGTAGAGGCTGCGGTGGCCGGGAGCGGCCACTGCACTCCAGTCTGGGTGACAGAGTGAGACTCCAACCCAAATAAATAAATAAATAAAATAAAGTTACTAAAGGTAGGCTGGGTGTGGTGGTTCATGCCTATAATCCAATTTCTCAGAAATTGGTCCTTAGTTTCCATAGTGGGAAGACCTGTACTTTTACTCACATATGGGAACTCATATAATAATTCATAGGGAGATAAACCTACATCTTTTGGGGGGTCATTTCTAATTCTGAAAAGAGCAATTGGAAGGCATTTTAGCCAGGGTAATTTAGCTTCCTTCTAACATTCGTTTAGCAATATGTTTTTGAGGATCTGGTTTATTCTGTTTTTCTGGAAGAAAGAGAGTTCCGGGGAGCGTAGTGATCTTACTGAATGTGTACACTTTTCATTACCCCCTGCAATACTTGTGATGTAAAATGGTTACCAGGCCAGACTTGGTGGCTCAGCTTGTAATTCTAGCATTTTGGGAGGCCAAGGTAAGTGGATTGCCTGGGACCATGGCTTTGAGACCAGCCTGGGCAACTTGGCAAGACCTCATCTCTATGATAAATCAAAAATTAGCCGTGCAAGGTAATGTATGCCTGTGGTTCTGGCTACTTGGAAGGTTTAGGCAGAAGAATCGCTGGATCCCAGGAGATCAATGGTGGGGTGGCTGTGAGTGTGCCACTGCACTCCAGCCTGGGCGATGGAGTGAGCCTCAAAAAATAAAAATAAAATGAAGGGGCTTCCATTACATGAATTTACATTTTCTACAAGTCCATATTTGCATAAAATTTGTTCCAGAATCACAGTGACTAGACCCTGCTATAGTTGCTATGAGTGGGAAAGCCCCTACACAACCAAAGAAATGATTCACTATTATCAACAAGTACTTTTATTTTCCCATCCTTGGCATTTAGTAAAATCCATGTGAATGTTTAGGAATGGTCTCAATCCTGAGGTTCTTCCTTTTACATCTTGTTTTCAAATCACCTTTTATTAATTCTTTGACAGGTCTGTATGCCTGTTTAGCAATAGTATAAATGCCTATGCATCCATAGGTTTTTTGTTTTTTTGAGTTGAGAGTCTCACTTTGTCACCCAGACTGGAGGGCAGTGGCACACTCCCAGGCACAGCAGTCTCAACCTGCTGGGCTCAGGCTATCCGTCTGCCTCAGCCTTCCAATCTGGAACTACAGGCACACACCATTATGCCCAGTTAATTTTTTGATTTATTGTAGAGATGAGATCTTGCCAAGTTTCCCAGGCTGGTCTTGAACTCTCAGGCTTAGACAGTCCTCTCACCTCAACCTCCCAAAGACAGTCCTCTCACCTCAACCTCCTGCACCCAGCTGGGTTTTTTTTTTTTTTTGAGTTGAAGTCTCACCCTGTCACCCAGGCTGGAGGCCAGTGGCACACCGTAATTACTGCAGCCTCGACCTGCTGCATTCAGGCCATTCTTCTGCCTCAGATTTCCAAGTAGCTGGAACTACAGGCATGTGCCACCATGCCCAGCAAATTTTTTGACTTATTGTAGAGATGAGGTCTCACCAAATTGGACAGGCTGGTCTTAAACCCTCAGACTCATGCAATCATCTCACCTTGGCCTCCCAAAGCACTGGAATTACAGACATGAGCCATCACATCCAGTCTATGTAGGGGTTTTTTTGTTTTTTTTTTTGAGTTGGAGTCTCACTCTGTCACTCAGACTGGAGTGCAATGGCCGCTCTCAGCCACCGCAGCCTCGACCTGCTGGGCTCCGGTGATCCTTCCACCTCAGCCTTCCAAGTAGCTGGAATTACAGGCATGCACTACCACGCCCGGCTGATTTTTTGATTTATTGTAGAGATGAGGTCTCGCTGCCCAGGCGGGTCTCGAACCCGCGGGCTCAGGCAATTCACTCACCTCAGCCTCCCAAAGGCACGGGATTACAGGCTGAGCCACCGAGCCCGGTGTATGTAGGTTTTTAACATGGCATCCCACATGGCTTGGGGACCTCAGTGGCTCCCCTATATGGCATAGTCATTAATTGACTCGTGGGTTTGCTAATGATCTCCCTCCCATCCAGGAAGAATCACTGTTCATTCCCTTTCTGAATAGCTCCTAGCTCATTTAATTCTTCCTCTTCTTTCGTGAACTGTGGTCTCTCAGTACCCCTTTAGGGATTTGGGGAATTAGACTTAGGAGTTTGACCTCTTCTTCTAGAGTGGCTTGTTTCATAACTTCATCTGCAATCCAATTTACTATTGCTGTAACTGAGTCATAAGAAAATAGATTGCCCCACAAGCAAAAGTCAAATTATGAGTCCTTTATCAGTCGGCGGTCAAGAGGAGGGCTTATACCACCAACATCTCTCGACCCCAAGTGAAATTTTCTGGGGGTGTTTTCATAGGGAAACTGAGGAATTACAGAGATAGAACATTTGGCTTTGTGTTAGGCAAGGGTAGGTAAAGGTACCACTCAGATAAGGGAGAGCACTGGGAGGGTACCGCGCTGTGGGGGTCTATCACACACCAGCTCTAAAAATGTTGCATCAGTCACACAGGGGTTTTAGCAATCAAAATGGAGTTCTATAATAGAATGGAGTCTTAACAATTTTGAAACTAAAATCATTAATATTAATCCTCAAACATTTTAACACTGCAAACACATCATTTCCCCCTTTTAGTTGTTCATAAGTCAAAGCATTGACTTGTTTGTATAAGGCTGTATGATTTCAACATAGATGGCCAGGACCAAGAGGCTGGCACCTATATTAAATTAAGAAATTAATCTGGATTCCAGGCATCCTAATATTTACCTGGTTTTCAGACCTCTATTAGTGACCAACATCTGTGAGCCAAGTGTTCCCTCATTTTTCAGAAGAGAGTACACC
Organism: Carlito syrichta; assembly: GCF_000164805.1. NCBI lineage: Eukaryota > Metazoa > Chordata > Mammalia > Primates > Tarsiidae > Carlito > Carlito syrichta. Next base: position 418,823 of record NW_007256164.1, on the reverse strand, counting down.
TGTTTCTCAATGGCTTTCAGCAGATTAAGGTCTTTTAGGGCAACTATACTCCCAGTTCCTACAGACGATTCCCTTAAGCAATGGACATCATTCCCTTGTCAGGTTTGTTTTTACCAGGTCTCCGATGGATGCTTGGAGTTTTGGTCACTAATTGTGACGGCCAATTGGGGTGCCTCTTTGGTCCTCTGGTTCTGTTGCCCTCTAGGTTGGCACTAATTTCTTTTGGTTAAAAAACTTATTTGGCACTTTAAACATTGAACTTTAAATGTTTAATGCATTAAACATTGTAAACACTGCACCGCAAACATATTAAACATTGCAAACATTTCATATCCCCCTTTCAGTTGTCTGTGAGTCAAAGCATTGATTCGTTGGTTATGGGAAAGGTGTTACAGGGGTATCTTAAGTTTAAAATGTTTACATTTGATATTTTTCTTTTTAAAAAACGAACATTCCAATTTAATATGCAGGGTCCCATGAGTAAAGCAAAGAGAATAAGTATCATGGGTCCAGTCAGGCTGGTAATAAGTGTTGTTAGCCATGGGTTCCAATTAAATAGGGACTGGAACCAGGATTTATTATTTTCTGAATTCCTTTTTTGTTTTTGTATGCTATCTCAGACTTTTTGGGTAGGTAACACCAGTGTTTGTTATATCAGGCTCGTTAAGGTTGTATTTATTTAAAAAGTTAAGTCACTTTTACTAAGCCAAGTACTTCTGCTGGATGAATAAGATGCTGGGTACTTTGTGTGGATGCAATAAGGATGAAAACTGATCACTCTCACCTAATTGTACACACCTTACAACGATGACTGTAATTTAGTAATTTATAAGGGGTTTTTTTTTTAACAAATTTGCCTGTTCATAACTGTAAATAAGTAGGAACAAATTATTTCATATCCATGTGGTTTGTTAACTCTAAAGGGTTTTGCATCAGATTGTTGCAGAGAAACGGTTTAAAACCTTCATCTGCATAACCTATTAAAAAGAAGCATTTAAGGTTTTTTTTCAGCTGAAACATTAAGATCAAAACAGTACCAACATAGAGGGCAGCAATACCACAGGGTCAAAAACACCCCAATTGGCAGTTGCAATTAGTGGCAAAACTCCAACTGCCCATCAGAGACCTGGTAAAAATAAACCTGCTAAGGGGAATGGTGCCCAGTGCTTATGGGTTCAGTCTGTTGGGGCACTGAAAACATAGCTGCCCCAAAGAGGCCTAAATTTCATGGACCTTGTCCGCTGTGCAGGCCAGAAAGCCATTGGGAAGCAGGTGCACACTCTTCTGAAGAGTGGAGAAAACACTTGGCTCACAAACTGTGGCCACTTACGGATGCCTGGAAATGTGCTAAAGTGTCTGGCACTGGCTCACCAACAACCCAACAAACCCCAGCTACATAACAGAGCATGCCTTTTGGTCCTGGCCATTCATGTTGGAATCATATAGCTTTACATTAATTACAAGTTACTAAAGGAAGACTGGGTGTGGTGGCTTATGCCTATAATCCCAGCATTTTGGGAGGACAAGGTGAGAGGATTCCACAGGTTCCAGACCAGCCTGGGCAACTTGGTGAGATCTCATCACTACAGTAAATCAAAAAATTAGCCAGGTATCGTGGCATGTGCCTGAAGTTCCAGCTACTTGGAAAGTTGAGGTGGAAGGATGACCTGAGTCCAGCAGTTGAGGTTGTGGTGGCTGTGAGTATGCCACTGCACTTCAGCCTGGGTGACAGAATGAGACTCCAACTCAAAAAAAAAAATCATCATCATCAACATCACATCGTCAGCAAAGGGGGATATGGCAACTTCCTCTTTTCCTATTCAGATATACCTGATTTCCTTCTCTTCTCTAATAGCTCTAGCTAGGACTTCCAACACAATGTTGAACAAGAGTGGTGAGACTGGGCAGTCTTGTCTTGTTCTGGTTTTCAGGGGAAGTGTTTCCAGTTTCTGTTCCTTTACCAATGTGCTAGCTGTTGGTTTATCATAGATGGGACTTACTGTTTTGAGGTATGTTCCTTCTATACTTAGGTGTTTGAGAGTTTTTATCAAGAAGCGATGCTAGATTTTATCAAAAGGTTTTTCTGCCTCTTGATATAATCATGTGGTTCTTATTTTTGCATCTGTTGATGTATTTAATTGCATTTATGGTCTTGCAGATGATGAACCATTCCTGCATCCTGGGGTTGAAGCTTGCTTGATCATGATGGATGGTTTTTGAGATGTGTTGTTGGATCTCATTTGCTAGAATCTTGTTGAGGATTTTTGCATCTAGTTCATATTTAAATGATCATGAAATAACTGATAGGAATAAAATAGTTAGTGAAATAATTGAAATAGCTTTCTTGGCATAAGTAAATTTATTTGGTTTAAATCCTCCATTTAGTTGCCTCCTGACCTAAGAATAACCTCTCAATGTATACGTGTGATTGCTGTAATGTTTCCATGACTACAGACCCCCAGCCAGCTTTGCTCCCCTAAGCTGATCATGCTGACCATTGCTGCTGACTGTTTACAAAACTCCCTAGCCACAAGTTCCATGTAATTGTATGGTCTGTTAACTGAAATCAGATGTTGTGCCAATAAATTGTTAAAAAATTATTCCTTGCAAAATTCCCTACTACTTTCCTATAATTTGTTCCTATATTTTGTTCCCCTTTGTTTTTAGTTCCTCACTCCCTCACCCCTTTGCTCACCCCCCTGCTATGTAGCCCACTTGCAGATTTTACCTATAAAAGCTTCTTGCAAATTCCATTCTAGCCTCAAGAGCCTCCTGGTGTGAGGCTACTCTTGACTGTGCGCTTAATAAAGGACTTGTGATTTGGACTTGGCATACTGGTGGGCCTTTTTCTTGAAATTCAGTTATAACATTTGGAGGCCCCAGGAAGAAATTCAGCAGCACAGGCAGGAGCCTCATTCCAGCCCTCCCCAGCCAGGAGGAGAGGTTGCAGGAGAAGAGCCTCCTGAGATTCTCAGGCCCTGAAACTTCTCATCTGACTCTGAGGGAATTGGAATGACTGTTGGCAGCTATTGTCTTAAAAGAATCTGAGTCTGTCTGCAGTCTCCAAGGAGGAAAGATTTATTTTTGTGATTTTCTGTTTGCTTGCCTGTGACTGTGGTTTCTGTTTCTGTGTAAAGGAGTTATAGCTTGACAAGTTTGCCCTTTGGACACTATTCACTGAGCCAAGACGTTGGCTTAATAGAGTCCTCTTATTTTCTGCCCTGAGGTGTTCCAGGGATCTGGATCTTTTTGGTTTTGATCTGGATGTTTTGTCTGTCTCTGTTTTTGTACCTTTGCTTGTTGTGCATCATGGGATCTCAGAATTCAAAACTAATCAGTCCTCTGGACTGTATGCTAAACAATTTTTCTATTGCATTTGCCGAGGACTATGCTGTCTGTCTCTCTAAGGGCAGACTCTGAACCCTCTGTAAGATAGACTGACCTGCCTTTGATGTTGAATGGCCCTCTACAGGGTCTCTGGATGTCAAAGTGACTGAATCTGATTGGAAGGTCATAACAGGGAATCCTGATCATCCAGATCAGTTCCCCTATATTGATCAATGCTTAAGTTTGGTCCAGAATCCACCACCCTGGTTGTAAGAATGTTCTCTTGAAACTACCAGTCGAGCCTCGGTCACCTCATCTCTTAACTGGCCAGAGCATACTAATCCTCATGTTATGAACCCTCTTCCACCTAAGCTAACTGACTGTGATTTGATGGTTCTGCCTTGTCAATCACCTATTCCTGCTTCTTAGGGGTTATATATTGTTTGGCCTCCTACTGAGGATACTCTTGAAGATGCAGCTAATTCTAATCCTCCACCATATTGTCCTCAGGATTCCTCACCCACTGTTACTTCTCCAGCCTTCTCTTGGTCACAACTGTCAACAGCCTCAGATGCACCTGCAACTGTAGCTATCTCTAGTTCCACCCCTTCTCTGTCTTCTCCACCTCTGGTTGTGCATCTCTGGTCCTTGACCAAACCGACCCCTCTCCTTCCCCTCCAGAAATTCCCACAACCACAGGGGACAGATCAGAGTGAGTGGTTGTTTTTGGTGTATACCCCATTTTCTTCTTCTGATTTATATAACTGGAAATATCAGAACCCTATGTTCTCCACTAAGTCACAGGCCCTGATGTCCTTGATGGAATCAGTTATGCCTACCCATTGCCCAACTTGGGATGACTATCAGCAACTCCTTGTAACTTTCTTTACTGTGGAAGAGTGGGAATGAATTAGGGCTGAAGCTAGAAAGTCTAATCTGGACTCCACTGGGACACCCAGGAGAAGAGTCAAGAAATGTTAAAGGTCTTTCCCCTACTCACCCAGATGGGACCCCAACACCTTGGCAGGGTCCAGGGCATTGGAAACCTATCACTGGGCTCTATTAGCAGGTTTGAAAGGGACAGCCTGAAAACCTATCAATCTTTCTAAAACTTCCAAGGTTCTCCAGGGACCCTAGGGCATGGGCATTCCTTGGGTGCCTCTAGGAGGCATTTCCAACTTACTGCCCTTTTGATCCCTTGGCTCCTGAGAATGTTTGAGCTATTAATTTGGAATTTGTGACTCAGGCAACTCCAGACATACAGAAAAAGTTGCAAAAGCTGAAAGTCTTTGCAGGAATGAATATTTCCCAACTTCTTGAAGTAACTCAAAAAGTTTATAATAACTGAGATGCTGAGAACAAAGACAGTGCAGGCAGCTGACAGAGCTGCAAGAAGGCAGGCCCAAATCCCAGTAACAGCCCTCCAGTTTCCAGGAACTGATTCCAAGCTTCCTGGTCAAAAGTTCAATAATCAGAAAGGTCAAAAGGGTCAGAAACTAGGGTGTATTTGGTTGACAAAGAACGAGTTTGCTTAATGCAAGGAACTAGGATATTGGGTCAAAGACTGTCCCCACCCACCGTCCACAACAAGAGGACCCTAAGCCAGTTCTCATCTTCCTTCTGCTGGAGAGGCTGGAAATAATTCAGACTGAAAGGGCCAGGGCTCTTTTCCTTTAGGCCCCTATGTGCCCATGCTAACCACTACTATCAGGAGACACCCAGTTCAACTCTTAGAGGATACTGGGGCAGAACATTCAGTCCTAAAGTCACCACTGAGACCTGTATCCAAAAAGCAAATTTTTGTACAAGGGGCAACAGGGTCAATTATTAACTGCAAGTTCACCTGCAACTGGACTGTCTATTTGGGACAAAAGCAAGTCACCCATTTGTTTGTATTAGTTCCAGGCTGCCCTTTTCTTCTTATGGCTCAAGACTTACTTCGAAAGCTAAGAGCCTCCATTGTGTTTTCACCTGAGAAAACTGAAATGCTTATTCCTACTGCTTATCAGATGCTCTTGACTGTTCTGCTCTCTGAAGAATACCTTTTAACTTCTTCTAAGTCCTCTACTGAAATGTTCTGTCAAGTTTACTTCTACAATTGCAACAAGAGTTTTCTTCAGTCTGGGCAGAGACCAATCCACCAGGATTGGCAAAACATCACTCGCCAGTGGTGGTAAATCTAATAGCATCAGTTACTCATGTTGGCTTTCATCAATATCCTATGAGTTTAAAGGCCCCAAAAGGAATTGCTTCTCACATAAAAATATCCTTAGCTGTGAATATTCTAACACCATGTAAGTTGGCATGGAACACTCCTTTCCTGCCAGTTCAGAAACTGGGAACTTCTGACTATCAACCAGTTCAGGACTTAATGGAAGTCAATAAGTGTGTTGAAACTGTCCATCCAGCTGTTCCTAACCCATACACTTTGCTCAGTCTGCTTCCTCCTCAACATCAGGTATACACTGTACTGGATTTAAAGGATGCTTTCTTTTCTATTCCTTTGTCCCCTGTCAGCCAACCTATCTTTGCTTTTGAATGGACAGATCCAGATGCAGGGAACACCAGTCAGTAACCTGGACACTGATACCACAGGACTTCAAGAACTCCCCAACTCTTTTTGGAGAAGCCTTGCAACAGGATTTGTCAGGGTTCCATGCTCAGCACCCTGAATGTGCTCAGCTCCAGTAAGTACATGACTTCTTACTTGCAGCTGCAGACCTTGTTTACAAGACACTTATTTACAAGGTACTAAGGCTTTATTACAGCTCCTCCAAGTCCTGAGCTATTGTGTGTCAGCAAAGAAGGCACATCTTTGCTCAGCCGAAGTTTCCTACCTGAAATACTAGCTAAAAAAGTGTAAGAGAGCCCTAACTTTACCCCAGCAAGAAACTATTCTTCAAATTCCCATGCCAACCACCAAGAAACAGGTACAGGATTTCCTAGGGGCAGCAGGGTACTGCCGGCTGTGGGTTCCAGGATTTACTGAGATTGCCAATCTCCTGTACACAGTCACAGCAGAAGATCAGCCCCTAAACTGGACTGCTACTGAGGAACAGATGTTCCAGCAGGTAAAAATGGCTCTGACCCAAGCCCCAGTTCTAACCCTCTCAGATGTTACCACGCCTTTCCACTTCTTCATTCATAAACAATGAGGAACTGCAAAAGGGGTCCTTACTCAAACCTTAGAACCATGGAGGAAACCCTTGTCTTTCTTGTCAAAAAGACAATCCAGTAGCCTCTGGTTGGCCCTCTTGTCTCCGGGTCATTGCAATCATGGCTATGCTATTTAAGGAGGGAGACAAATTAACTTTTCACCAAAATCTGGCTTTGACTGTTCCCCATGCTGTTTAAACTTTGCTCTAAGGAGCCTCTAGCTGCTGTATGTCAAATGCTCATATCACCCAATATCAGAGTGTTTTGCTTGACCAAACAAGATGAACTTTCTCTCCTACTCTGTGCCTCAACATGGCCACTCTGTTGCCTGATGACAATCTGGAAACACCAGTGCATAACTGTAAAGATGTGTTGAACATCTCTCAGGCTAGCCTGCCCAATCTTTGGGACACCTCCTTAAACCAGGCTGATGCTGACCTGTTCATGGGTAGCAGCCTGATAATAGAGAGAGTCTGCAAGTCTGGTGCAACTGTAGCCACAGCTAATGATTTAATCTTGGTCACGGGCATTGCCTCAAGGTTTCTCAGCTCAGAAAGTTGAGTTAATTCCTTGAACTCAGGCATTGTGCTGGGGAACAGGAAAGTGAGTAAACATCTTCACTGACAGCTGATATGCCTCTGCTACAGTCTGTGTGCATGGCATGATCAATAAGGAATGAAGTCTTCTTACCGCAGCAGATAAGTCCATAAGAAATAAGGAAGATATCTTAGCCCTTTTAGAGGCTATATGGCTCCCTAAAGAGGTAGCCATCATTCATTGAAGGGGGCACCAGAAGTCACACTCCAGAAGCAACTGGGAACTGCCTGGTGTATCAGGTGGCTCGAGAGGGAGTGGAACTCCCACTTGAACCCCTGAGTATCCTGCTAACTAAAACCTTACCAGCTCCTTCTCTCCCAAGGCCACCCACCTATACCCAGGAAGAAGAGGAGCAGGCAGATGTAATAGGAGCATACAAAAACTCCACTGGATGGTGGATCAAGGACTCTAAAATTATTCTACCTGAAGCCTTGGGACGAGCCTTGGTAAAACAGCTACATTCTACTACCCATTTGGGAGGTACTAAAATGACTGAACTGTTCAATCATTTTTGTCATATTAATGATTTAAAGAGCATAGCTGCAACAGCAGCCACTATGTGCCCAGCCTGTGTCCAAGTCAATGCAAAACAAGGGGTCAGATCCCTGAATGGCATTAGGGCTCAGGGAGTAACCTCCAGAGAAAAGTGGGAAGTAGACTTCCCTGAAATAAAACACCCTCACATGGGGTACAACTATTTGCTAGTACTTATAGTTTTTCTGGATGGGTAGAGGCCTTTGCCACCAAAAATGAAACTGCCCTAATGGTTACCAGGATTTTATTAAATGAAATCATTCCTCAGTTGGGGCTCGCCCTCTCTATTGGCTCTGACAACGGTCCTGCCTTCACCTCGTCCATAGTTCCGCTGGTTAGTAAAGCACTGAACATTAATTGGAAACTACATTGTGCTTATCGACCAAAGCGTTCTGGACAGGTGGAATGCATTAACTGAACCCTAAAATCTACTTTAACCAAATTAATAATAGAAACGTGAAAATGGGTAAATGTTTTACCTATAGCTCTTCTCCATACCCAATGCACCCCATATAAGGCTGGGTTTACTCCATGTAAAATCATGCTTGGGAGGACCCCTCCTTTGTTGCCTCAATTGCGGTATCCCATTCTAGAAGAAATAACTAATCATTCCCTGTTACAGTATCTCCAGTCTTTACAACAGGTCCAGGCAGCAGTACACTCAAACAGTCATGTTGTCTTGCCCACTCCGTCCTCCATGGCTTGTCATTCATTCTAGGCCAACAACCTGGTTTTTGTCAAAAATTTCCAAAAAGAAGGACTAACTCCTGCCTGGAAGGGAACGTTTCTCATCATCCTTACCACTCCAACTGCAATCAAGGTCAATGGGATACCAGCCTGGATTCATCACACCTGAGTCAAAAAGGCCAAGGAGACTGACATAGCTCCACCAGCTTGCTCCACTCACTTTGCTGCAGCTCTAGGTACCCTAAATATCCACTCTCTCATTCAACAAGGGAAAACAACCACCATTGAGTCAACTGGACTGCAACTAAAGACTCCAAGAACCCTCTCAAGATCACAATTTGATGGACATGTGAATTGTGAAAATCAAATAAATTGGTTACTAATTTTATTTTAAATGGATTGTACACAATTTTTAGCTCTTGTTTTTGTTATCCCACTTGCACTAGGTTTTGGTGTAGGACTGCTTACTGTAGCTCCTGCAGATTGGAAATGTTGCGAGAAAGCTCTTTTAATGCTGTTCTATCTCTCATGCACAGGATGCATTATTGCTCTATTGTGCTTACAATACATTTAACTGTTTTATCCTAAGACCCAGTGACCAATCACGTATTATTTCACCCTAGCCAGATTAGACAATGATATAAACTATGAAAGAATATCAGATACTAAAAATTGGTCTACTGCCCAGGCTTCCAACCCAGTCATATTTAAAACGGACCTAATAGACCTAACAGGCCAAAGAGGAAATGAAGCAGGTAAAGTCCCTACTACTGCATATTATGACCCCAAGGAAAAATTTACATCATGCAAGGGAAACCGGTTCCCATATACAGATTTAAGAAATAGATTTTTGTATATTCCCCAGGATATCTGAATATTTAATCTGTAGAGATGCTACCCAATACTTTTTTCCATGATGGGTATGTGTCACCATCGCATCATACACTCAGAGACCCAATGACATCTCCCAAATCATTATATGGAGAGGTGCCAATCCTGGCTATTCACCCATATATATAAAAATTACCAAGCTGGGCTCGGTGGCTCAGCCTGTAATCCTGCGCCTTTGGGAAGCTGAGGTGAGTGGATTGCCTGAGCCCGTGGGTTCGAGACCCACCTGGGCAGTGAGACCTCATCGCTACAATAAATCAAAAAATCAGCCGGGCGTGGTAGTGCATGCCTGTAATTCCGGCTACTTGGAAGGCTGAGGCGGAAGGATCACCGGAGCCCAGCAAGTCGAGGCTGCAGTGGCTGGGAGCGGCCACTGCACTCCAGTCTGGGCGACAGAGTGAGACTACAGCTCAAAAAATAAAAATAAAAAAAATAAAAATTACCAACCCCTCCTTACTTGCCTGGAATTTATGTCTCACAGGAGCATACACCTCTACTTAAGTGTTTTGGACTGGAAAGCCATGTTCACCATCCATTTAAAAGTCATTCTCTCCAAAACCCATATGGGACCATTAGTAGGACTAAACGACCCTGTCTATGTACATAAGCAATCGTCTCAGTTGCCTAAAAAGTCAGTTTTGGAAATTTGGCCCAGGAACCCAACCTCCAAAGTTACTTTCAGAGGCTTAACCAGGAGCTAGTCCTCTAACCAAACAACCTCCTAGCTTGCTTCCTACCTTGACTAATATGCACCATTTACTCAATGAAACTTGGCCTCAATTAGCTCAGGATTGTTGGCTATGTTTAAAAACAAAATCCCCTTATTATATAGGCATCAGGTTCGCAGGTCCCAATATCAGTACCACTGGCAAAACAAAGTACACCCCCCAAAAGGTACATATAACTCTAGAAGAAATAACTGGTAATGCCTCCTGTCTCATAACCCAGGTTTCAACATTACCACAACCCCAACTTCTAAGGTCTGTAATTTGTCCCTCATCATGTCAGCATCCAAAATATATATAGCTCCCACCACTGCTTGGCTTGCATGCCCTGCAGGGTGCATAAGATGTATTGCCCCTGAAATGTTAAATAATAAGCACACCTTATGTATTGCTGTTCATGTGCTAACCCAAGGAGACTTATTCTTCAATTCTGCTAACATTCCTGCTGCTGGCCACAGTTCCTTCCCTAATGCAGTTCCTTCCCTAATGCCTGCTCTAATAGGTTTTGGTATGGCAGGAACAGTGGCCCCAAGTACTACCATGTTAATCCGATCTGAAGTGGGGGTATCTCATCTCACACATCACCTTGATAATGACATGGAGACTCTACAAGATACCATAGATCAGCTCCATGACTAAGTAAACTCCTTAGCACAAGTTGCCCTCCAGCACCCTAGAGGTTTAGACCTACTGGCTTTGTCCCAGGGAGGACTCTGTGTAGCTCTTGGGAAAGGATGTTGTTTCTATGCTAAAAAGGCAGGAATTATAAAAAATTCCCTCCAACGGGTCTGGCAAAATATACAAAAAAGAAAACGACAGAGAAAAAAATAAAAAACTGGTTCCACTCACTGTTTGACTGGAACCCATTGCTAACTACTTTAATTACTAGCCTGACCAGACCACTCATACTTCTCTTTCTTGGTTTACTCAGAGGACCTTGCATATTTTTTTTAATCGATATTTTTTATTTTGATATTGTGGGGTACAGTTAAGGGTTACGTATACAAATATGCTTCAGTCAGGCCCCCTTGTTGATAACTGGTGTCTCCCCATCTCTAGACAGATGTTTGCTACCATTAGTCCCATCCGCCCCCTTGTTTCCCAACACTGTCAGTCATTTTCTTATAGTATTGCATTGGATGATCAAGGTCTACTATATGAGTGAGAATATGTGGTACTCAGATCTTTGTTTCTGTGAGAGGTCACTCAGTATTATAG
>NW_007256164.1:389519-407563 GCF_000164805.1 Carlito syrichta | reverse complement strand
CATCCAGGATGTTAAGCCTTTGTCGGACCTGGAGTTGGCAAATATTTTTTCCCAGTCTGTAGGCTGTCTCCCTGCTCTCTTGATGGTTTCTTTGGCTTTGCAGAAGCTTGTCAGTTTAATGAGGTCCCACTTGTCTATCTTATCCCTTATGGCCTGTGGGTTTCAAGTTTTGTTCAGGAATTGGATGCCAGTTCCAATTTCCATGAGGGTATGTCCTTCATTTTCTAAGGTTCTTAAGGCTTGAGGTTTTATATTTAGGTCCCTGATCCATTTGGAGTTAATTTTTGTGTATGGGGATAGATAGGGGTGGACCTTGCATATTAAAGTGGCTTATTAAATTTGCTAAACAATGCATCAATTATGTGAAACTTATAAATGTAAAAACTTGTTAAAAGTCCATAACTATAACTGAAGAGTCAATGAATCGACTCATACACAACTAAAAGAGAGGAATTAAATTATCATAAAATAACGACAGAAATGAAATAGCTAATGAAATAGTTGAAATAGCTTGCTTGGCATAAGTAATTCCATTTTTAAGAAAAATCCTTCATCTTAGCTGCCCGCCCAACCTAAGAATAACCTCCCAATGTATCCGTGTGATTGCTGTAACATTCCCATGGCCAGATCACAGCTTTGTTCCCCTGAGCTGATCATGCTGACCATTCCTGATGACCATTTACAAAACTCCCTAGCCACAAGTTCTATTTAATTGTAAGCTTTGTTGACTGAAATCAGATGTTGCACTAAGAAATTGTTAAGAAATTATTCCTTGCAAAGTTCCCCTACAACATCCCTATCATTTGTTTCTATAGTTTGTTCCCCTTTGTTTTTAGTTCCTCATTCCCTCACCCCTTGCTCACCACTCTGCTATGTAGTCCACTTGCAGATTTTACCTATAAAATCTTCTTGTAAATTCTACTCAGGCTTCAAGAGCCTCCTGGCATAAGCCTACTCTTGACCATGTGCTTAATAAAGGCTTGTGATTTGGACTTGGCATGCTGATGTGCTTTCCTCACAATCCAGTCATAAAAATAATGGATATCAGTCTGTAATTATTTTTTTGTTGTTGGATCTTTACCTGGTTTGGAAGCAAAATCCCATTAACAATAGCCACACACCAAAATAAATACCTCAGCCAGACTCAGTGGCTCAGCCTGTAATCCTGCGCCTTTGGGAGGCTGAGGTGAGTGGATTGCCTGAGCCCGAGGGTTCGAGACCTGCCTGGGCAGCGAGACCTCATCTCTACAATAAATCAAAAATCAGCCGGGCATGGTAGCTCGCGCCTGTAATTCCGGCTACTAGGAAGGCTGAGGTGGAAGGATCGACAGAGCCCAGTGGGTCAAGGCTGCGGTGGCCGGGAGTGGCCACTGCACTCCAGTCTGGGTGACAGAGTGAGACTCCAACTCAAAAAAAAAAAAAAGAAAGAAATCCAAGAAGACACAAACAATGTAAAAATATTCCACGCTCATGGATAGGAAGAATCAACATTGTTAAGATGTCCATTCTACCAAAGGCAATCTATAGATTCAATACAATACCCATTAAATTACAAACAGCTTCCTTAGACCTGGAATGACAAAACAGAAATTCATATGGAAAAATAAATGGACTGGGCTTAGTAGTTCAGCCTGTAATCCCAGCACTTTGGGAGGTCGAGTCGAGTACATTGCTTGAGCCTGCAGGTTTAAGACCACCCTGGGCAACTTGGCGAGATCTCATCTCTACAATAAAACAAAAAATTAGCTGGGGGCACTAGTGCATACCTGTTATTCTGATTACTTGCCAGAATGAGCAAATGGATCACCGGAGTCCAGGAGATTGATGCTGGTGTGGCTGTGAGCTTGCCTGTGCACTCCAGCCTAGGTGATAGAGTGAGACTCCAACTGAAAAAACAAAAAAAAGAAAGAAACATAAATGACCACAAATAGCAAAAACAATCCTTAGCAAAAGAAAAAAAAACAGGAGGTATCATCCGGCTTCAAACTTTATTATAAGGCTATGATAGTCCAAACAACTTGGTAATGGTACAAGAACAGGCATATGAACCAATGGAACAGTATAGAGATTCCAGAAGCAAAACCTCAATTTCTCAACCAATTCATCTTTGACAAAGCCTCCAACAGCAACCAACAGCCTCCAACAGCAACCACTGGGGAGAGGAAAACCTATTCAGTAAATGGTCCTGGGAAAACTGGCTGATCACAAGCAGAAGAATGAAACAGGACCCCTACCTATCACCATACACTAAAAACTCTGAAAGGGCTGGGCATTGTGGTTCACACCTATAATCCTAGCACTTGGGAGGTCGAAGTGAGAGGATTGCCTAAGCCCACAGATTCAAGCCCAGCCCAGGCAACTTGGTGAGACTTCGTTTCTACTGTAAATCCAAAATTAACTGGGTGTGGTGGCACATGTCTGAAGTTCCAGCTACTTGGAAGGCTGAGATGGAAAAATCACTTGAACCCAGCAGGTCGAGGTTATGGTGGCCATGAGCATGCTCCTGAACTTCCAGCCTAGGCTACCGAGTGAGACTCTGACTCCAAAAAAACACAAAATTCAAAACAGATCAAAAACCTAAATGTAAAACTTCATACTATAAGAATCTTAGAAAATGCAAGAGACACCCTTGTGGAAATTAGAACTGGCAACCAATTCCTGACCAAACCCCAAGTGCCCGTGCCATAGAAGATAAGATAGACAAATGAGACCTCAACCAAACTGAAAAACTTCTGCAAAGCAAAAGAAACCATCAAGAGAGCAGGGAGACAGCCCACAGAATGGGATAAAATATTTGTCAACTGTATATCTGACAAAGTCCTAACATCCAGGATCTATAAGGAACTCAAATGTGCTGAAACAAACAAACAAAAAATAACAGTCCTATTCAAAAGTGGGCACGATATATGGATAGACATTTCTCAAAAGAGGATTTACATGAGGGTGGTCAACCTGACTCATCATCAGAGAAGTGCCAATCAAAACCATATTGAGATGCCACCTAATCTCAGTAAGAATGGCCACCATTAATAAAACAAACAACACTAGATACTGTCAAGGATGCAGAGAAAAAGGAATGCTTCTACACTGCTGGTGGGAATGCAAACTAGTCCAACCTCTTTGGAAAACAGTGTGGCAATTTATCAAAGAACTAGACATTGACCTTTTATATGACCCAGCAATCCCCCTACTGGTAATATACCTGGAGGAACTCAAACCATTCTAGAAAACAGACACCTGCACACGCATATTTATTGCAGCACTATTGACAATAACAAAAACATGGAACCAACCATGCTGCCCATTGAAACTGGAGTGGATTAATAAAAAGGGGTTACATATACACAATTTAATATTATGCAGCCATAAAGAAGGGCAAACATTTGGACTTCGCAGCAACTTGGATGGATTTAGAGTCTTTCATACTCAGTGATCTATCACAGAAACAAAGAATAGAGTACCATATGTTCTCACTCATAATAATACTATGAGAAAGGAATTGGCAGTAGTAGGAAACTGCCAGGGGGAACACCCCATCAACAAGGGTAACTGTATAATGAACATGTGTATACCTAAACCTGAACTGTACCCGACATCTTTAAAATTAAAAAAATAGCCGGGCTCGGTGGCTCAGCCTGTAATCCCGCGCCTTTGGGAGGCTGAGGTGAGTGGATTGCCTGAGCCCGCGGGTTCGAGACCCACCTGGGCAGCGAGACCTCATCTCTACAATCAATCAAAAATCAGCCAGGCGTGGTAGCGCGTGCCTGTAATTCCGGCTGCTCGGAAGGCTGAGGCGGAAGGATCGCCGAATCCCAGCAGGTCAAGGTTTTGGTGGCCGGAAGTGGCCACTGCACTCCAGTATGGGTGACAGTTTGAGACTCCAACTCAAAAAAAAAATAAATAAATTTAATAAATTTAAAAAATAACAAGTGTGAGGCATCATTTTTGGCCTCCTTTTATCATTATTTATTTTTGCTTATTTACTTTTTTTTTTTTTTTAGTTGGAGTGTCACTCTGTCACCCAGACTGGAGTGCAGTGGCCACTCCCGGCCACCGCAGCCTCGACCTGCTGGGCTCCAGTGATCTGTCCGCCTCAGCTTTCTGAGTAGCTGGAACTACAGGTGTGCACTACCATGCCCGGCTGATTATTTGATTTATTGTAGAGATGAGGTCTCGCTGCCCAGGCGGGTCTCAAACCCGCGGGCTCAGGCAATCCACTCATCTCAGCTTCCCAAAGGTGCGGGATTACAGGCTGAGCCACTGAGCCTGGCTTATTTATTTTTTCTTAATTTCTCAAATATTTTCCCCCTGAAATCTACTTTATCTGACATTAATGCAGCTACCTGTGTTTCTTTGGATTAATACTTGTATTTTTTCTCAGGTTATTATACTCTAAATCTATACATTATTACATAGGAAGGGAGTTTCTTTCCTCGTATTTTTGTTTTGTTTTGTTTTGTTTTGTTTTTTTGGTCAGAGTCTCACTCTGTCACCCAGGCTGGAATGCAGTGGCACAATTATGGCTACCCCAGCATCAACCTGCTGGGCTCCAGTGATCCTTCTGCCTCAGCCTCCCAAGTAGCCAGAACTACAGGCATGTGCTACCATGCCCAGCTAAGTTGTGATTTATTGTAGAGATGAGGACCCACCAATTTGCGTGGGCTGCTCTTGAACCTGCAGGCTCAGGGAATCCACTTTCCTTGGTCTCCCAAAGTACTGGGATTACAGACCAATCCAGGAGAGTTTCTTCTAGAGAGCATATACATAGTCATATTAGTTGATCTTCTTTGTCAATCTTTGTCTTTAAGTATTTTAGACAATCTACATTAAGATAATTGTTATTTGGATTTTAGTCTGATATTTGTATTATTATCTTAGTGATGATATCTCACTATGTTGCTCAGTCAGCAATATAATGTCTCCCAGAGACTCATCTCACCAGAAAGGACCCTCACAGTCTCAAAATAAGAGGATGGGAAGCAAAATTTCAGGTGAATGAAACACAAAAGAAAGCAGAAGTCTTGATTTTAATATCAGACAAAATACCCTTTAAGCCATCAAAAATTTATAATGATACAGAAGGTCACTACATAATAATAAAAGGTTCAATCCATCAACAAGAAATATCCATCTTAAACATAAATGCACCCAACATAGGAGCACCAACTTTCATAAAGCAGCTTCTAGGCAAACTTAAAAAAGATATTGACTCTAATGCTATTGTAACTGGGGACCTTAATACCTCACTCACGTATCAGGACAAAAAAATTAGCAAAGAGATCTAGAACCTCAATGTGACTCTTGACCAAATAAATTTAACTGATACCTACAGAACACTCCACCCAACAACCATAGAATATACATTCTAGTCATCACCACATGGAACGTACTCTAAGATCCACCACATCCTTGGCCATAAATCAAGCATAAACAAATTTCATAAGATTGAATTTTGCCATGCACCTTCTCAGACCACAGTAGAATAAAATTGTCAACACCAACAAAGTTCCCCCCAAACCCACAAAGACATGGACATTGAAAAGCATGATGCTAAGCAACTCCTGGGTTAACATGGAAATAAGAACAGAGATTAAAACATATCTGGGAACAAATGAAAATGAAGAAACATCTTGCCAAAATCTCTGGGATGCCATGAAAACAATAGTAAGAGGGGAATTCACATGAAGAAAATGGAAAGATCACAAGTGAACTGCCTAACAAATTACCTAAGGATGCTGGAAAGCAAGACCATCAAAACCCTAACTTCAGCAGAAGAATTCACATCACCAAAATAAAAGCCCAAATCCGGGACATAGAACATAAAAAGATAACACAAAATATCAATGAAGCATAAAGCTGGTTATTTGATAGGATAAACAAGATTGGTGGTCCCCTAGCTAGACTGACAAAGAAAAACCCCAAATAAACACAATCAGAAACAGGAAAGATGAAGTCACATCTGACCCTGAAGAAATACAAAAGATTATCAGAGACTACTATTCACACTTGTATGGAAACAAATGTGAAAACCTAAAGAAAATGGAGGATTTTCTGACATTACACAACCTCCTTAGGTTGAAACAAGAAGAAATCAAGAACCTAAATAGACCAATAACAATCCAGGAAATTGACTATGTCATAAGAAAATTACCAAAAAAAAAAAAAAAGTCCTCGACCCGATGGCTTTCCAGCAGAATTCTATAAAACATACAAGGAGGAACTGATACCAATCCTACTGAAAGTATTCCAGGCAATTGAGAAAAATGGAACTCTCCCCCAAATCATTTTATGAAGTTAACATCACATTGATACCCAAGCCAGGTAAAGACCAAACAAAGAAAGAGCACTACAGGCCAATATCCTTGATGAACGTAGTTGCTAAAATTCTCAAGATCCTAGTAAACTGGATCCAACAACACATCTCATATCCACCACAACCATGTAGGATTTATCCCCGGGATGCAAGCCTGGTTCAACATTCATAAGGCCATAAACATAATTAAATACATCAACAGATGTAAACACAAAAACCACATGAATTTATCACTGATGCAGAAAAAACTATTATAAAATCCAGCACCCCTTCTTGATGAAAAACCCTCGAACATCTAGGCATAGCTGGAACATGCCTCAAAATAGTAAGAGCCATCCATGAGAAACCCACAGCCAGCATACTGCTAAACACACAGAAATTGGCACTATTTCCCCTAAAAACTGGAAAAAGAGAAGGATGCCCACTCTCACCCCTCCTTTTCAACATAGTTTTAGAAGTCCTAGCAGGAGCAAATTTCAACACATAAATCATTAAACAACTCACAGTCTGTTCTAAGCTAAGGCCAGGCTGGCCACACACTGAGCCTCCAGGCCCCAAGAAAGCAGTCTTCTTCCCTGCACACTTTGGAATCCCCCCTCATGCAGTCAGGTCTCAGCTTTGGGATCCACACAGCCATGTGACAATGGGGGAGAGCATGCTTTGTGTTTAAGGGATGCTGCCTCATGTACCTCTGGTGGGCTGTTGGGCTGGGAAGAAAAACCTGTCTCCCTTGGACAGGCTTGGTGGCTCAGCTGGTAACCCCAGCAATTTGGAAAGACGAGGAGAGTGAACTGCCTAAGCCCATGTGTTTGAAACCTGCCTGGACAACCTGATGAGACCTCATCTTTACAACAACTCAAAAATTAGCTCGGTGTGGTAGCGTGTGCCTGTAGTTCTGGCCACTTAGATGACTGAGGAGAAAGGATTGCTGGAGTCCAGCAGATTTGTGCTGGGGTGGCCATGAGTGTGCCACTGCACTCCAGCCTGGACGATGGAGTGAGACTCCAACTCAAAAAAAAAGCCTGTCTCTCTTGGGGAGGGTCTTCATGCTGGGGAATGCCTACAGAGACTTGGGTGCTGCAACACTCAAACAAGCCTGGGACCTTCTTGGGGGAGCTCCTCAGGTCCAGCTGAAAGGAAAGAAGACTCGGTCAAGTTCTCCACTGAGCTTACCTAGCTCTCACTGTAGGAGGCCCCATGAAGCAGGATCCCTGGAGTGTTCACGTCTTTGTGTGACAACCCTGGTCTAACACTGAGGACATCCCTGCAGTCTGCTGATGCCAGATTGAGGGGTGTGTGCAGGCTGGGGCATGGTTGCTGTTGAAGCACATCAGACTGCCCCTGTGTTGGCCTTCCTAGGGTTCAGGCTGGCTCAGGGCTCCCTGCCTCATGCCCTCACCCCAGGGCTACTCTGGGCTTCAGCCTGG
Source organism: Carlito syrichta (assembly GCF_000164805.1). Lineage (NCBI taxonomy): Eukaryota > Metazoa > Chordata > Mammalia > Primates > Tarsiidae > Carlito > Carlito syrichta. The sequence continues at coordinate 399,823 of NW_007256164.1, read as the reverse complement.
TCCAGAACTCAGTGGGAAGATGCCTACACTGTAATGCAATCCCCCTTTAGACCTAAATACAGGGCCTGTCTCCACTGTGGGAGAGATCGATGCCCTCAGGCACTGGGCCCCTCTGCCCTCTGGAGCTGTCACTCCACACCGGGAGTGGACAATACCATATTCAATTGAACACTGGGTTCTGGGTCTGGGCTGTGGTTCCACCTTGGCCCTCTCTCAAATCCTCTATTGATCAGGGACATTGATTTTCCTCACTCCCTTCAGGGCATGCTGTCCTGTTGCCCTTGGAGGGGTGCTCAGGAGGGAAAAGCTCCTGTTGTCATAGGCTTACAAGGAGGGATGTGACCACTCCAGTGCCTTGTATTTTTCTGAATTGGAATCTCACTCTGTCACCCAGGCTGGAGAGCAGTGGCACACTCACAGCCACTGCAGCTTCTATTCACTGGGCTCAGGCAATTCTTCCGCCTCAGCCTTCCAAATAGGTGGAACTACAGGCACATGCTACCATGTCTGGCTTGTTTTTCTATTTATTTTAGAGATGAGGTCTCACCAAGTTGCCCAGGCTACTCTCAAGTCACTGAGTGCAGACAATCCTCTCGCCATGGCCTCCCAAATTGCTGGGATTACAGGTTTGAGACCCTGTGTCTGACCTTTCAGTGCCTTTTACTGATCTTCAAAGGAAAGTGGCAGGAGAGTGTGGCAGAAGAGCTTGGAGAAGTCTACTCTACATCCCCTGCCCTGTTTTTGAGGCATGTTCAGTAAACCCAAGGTCAACACCCCGCATGGAGCCCAGCTGGTTGGCTTTCAAATGATTCCTAGAGCAGAAAAGGAGAAAGGCCCACAGAGATGAGCTGTTGGGTCCCATGCTCTCCCCTCTATTCATTGCCTCAGAGGGTGACTTGGGAGGGGAACTGGTGCTTCAGCCCACCTGGGGGACAGATCACACTGTATCCTTCTCAACAGATCCATGGAGACCTGAAGGGGCCTCAGCACCCTGCCATCCTCCAAGGTCCAGCCCCAGGCCCAGGCCCAGGCCCAGGCGAGTGTGTCCACAAAGAATTCCTGCAGACCAAACAGGGACAACTTCAGGAGGTGCCGTAGAAATGGTGGTGGAAGTCAGACTGGAAGGGGTACCTTGGAAGAGGTCAGTCGCTGCACCTTGCTCCTCCATCAGCACCTCCGACAGTTAAGGGTCCCCCTGGGCAGTGCTGGTTTTATTTTATTTTATAATTTTTAAATGATTATTATTATTATTTGAGTTGGAGTCTCACTCACTCACCCAGGATGGAGTGTATTGGCATGCTCACGGCCACTGCAGCCTCTAACTGGTGGGCTCAGGTGATCCATCTGCCTCAGCCTGCCATGTAACTGGAACTACAAGGGCACACCATCATGCCTGGCAAATTTTGTTGTTGTTGTTATAGAGACAAATCTCATCAAGTTGCCCAGGCTGGGCTCGAAGTCCCAGACTCAGGCAATCCTCTCATCTTGGCCTTCAAAAGTGTTGGAATTACAGACTTGAGTCATCACGCCTGGCCTCAGTGCTGATTTTATTCTGGCCACTTCTGCAGCCCAGCTATGCACAGAAGTGTATAACCAGAAGGAGACCTAGACAGGGAAGTGTTCACGATGTTCCTGTCTTTCATCAGGGTCATGTCAGGGGTGGGAGTGATGTCTGGGAAGATGCACTGTGCCGTGCCCATCCCACCGGGCTTGGCCCCACTGTCTTCCAAAATGACTCTATCATTTTGTGTTCCTACTGGCAGGGAACGACAGTTCCCTCAGTCCTATGACCTCCTCAGTCCTGAGTTTTGTCATGTCACTTCTGAATGTTCCCATGCCCCCTCTTCATGCTGCCCTCCCATAGGTCCCTGCCCCAGGCCCTCATGGTCATGGAGAACACTTTTTACCCTGCAGCATGATTTTGTTTGCTGCTGTCCATGTCCTGGGGAGCCACCTGGGTCCTGGCCCCACAGATCCCATCCCAGGCCAGGGCTTGGAGCCCAGTAGTGGTTCAGTACATGGAGCTGGTGACTCCCTCTCCCAGGAGAGACCTTGGTGGCCTCTTCATCTTCTCCTCCGGAATCACTGCCTCTACCCTGGAACCTCTCCCTTCTCCCTGAGATGCCCTATCTCTCTTGATTTCTCCATGTCCCCTGGGACACTCCAGCCCCCATGGACCTTACTTGAGGCCATAGCACCCCAGAAAATAAGATGGTTTCAGAAGATGTGGATCACATCTGGGTTTTGTTTTTTGATTTTTAGGTGGAGTCTCACTCTATCACCCAAGCTGGAGGGCAGTGGCACACTCCCAGCCACCGCAGCCTCGACCTGCTGGTCTCAGGCAATCTTTCCAGCTCAGCCTTCCAAGTGGCTGGAATTAGAGGTGCACGCTACCATGCTCAGCTAATTTTTTTATTTTTTGTAGAGATGAGGTCTCACCAAGCTGCCCAGACTCATCTTGAAACTGCAGGCTCAGGCAATCCTCTCACCTCAGCTTCCTAAAATGTTGGGATTATAGGTTTGAGCCATCATGCCTGGTGACATCTAGGTTTTTTTGCTGAGGACATGTTGCCCTGCCCCTCTACTGTCTGTAGGGCAGGACCAAGAGGCAAAACTCCCCTCAAAACAGAGGACTTATTTTCTGAAAGAAGTGTTTTTGTTTTTGATTTTTCCTGCAGGAAACTCTTGCTTTTTAAGCCAGGGACGGTTACCAGAGCCCAGTTTTCCTGGCATCCTCTCACTTTGCACAGGATGTATTACTGACCACTGTCCCTCCCCTTGAGGTTTGACTTCCCCTCCAACTAGAGACGTGGACTCCTGACAGGGTCTGGCTTTTGTGTCTTACCCTGGCTGAGTGTGGAAGGGTTGTATCTGGCATTTCTCTGTGTTCTTGACATTCATCTTCTCCACATCCTTCAGGACTGAACACAACTGACTCCACACCTGCAGGATGGTTTCCCTGGAGACCTGCAGACACATCTACGAACAAAAGCATGACCTAGCAAGAAATGTCTTCGGGAGACCCCAAGAAAGACTGGAACCTGAGAATTCTGGAAGACTCCAGCCTTTGGCTCTATCTGGAACCAGGTCCCCTCTCCCATAATGAATGAGTAGACACATGCTCAGGGTTTGGAGCTGTGACCTACACTTATTATTTCATTCAGAGTCAACAAAGGGTCCCCCTGACTTAGTGGTGGCCCAGGTCCTTGAAAGAACTTACTGAGCATGGAAAACCATTTTGTCTTCTTCTAAAATCTAACACAATGATGAGAAAGTAGAGAATATGCCCTGGAGGAATGCTTTGCTTTTTTTTTTCCGAGTTGGAGTCTCCCTCTGTTGCCCAGACTGGAGTGCAGTGGCAGGCATACAGTCACCCTAGCATCAACCTGATGGGCTCAGGCGATCCTTCCACCTAAACCTTCCAAGTAGCTAGAACTACAGGCTAGTGCCACCACACCAGCTAATTGTTTTTTTTTTTTATTATTCATTGTAGAGATGCGGTTTTACTAAGTTCCTCAGGCTGCTCTCAAACCTGCGGGCTCAGACAACCCTTTCACATCTGCCTCCCAAAGTTCTGAGATTACAGATGTGAGCCAAAATGCCTGGCTGAGGAATGCGTTCTTTAGGTAAAGATTAACTTTGCATTGTCTTTTCAGAAACCTAGATCCCTCAGACATGACTATTGTAATCTTAAAACAGACCCCTGAAGATGATAAGATGGTGCTACCTAGTGCCAGGTTCCTGGAAAGTGGGAACCAGACCACCTATTCCCCCAGGTCTGCAAATTATCCACAAAGGGTCAGCAAGGAAGTCACAGAAGTCACATCTACCTGATGGCAACACCTCTAGGAGATAGGATTTAGGAGTTCTGACATCATAGTCTCTCACAGCCAGGGGACACTTGCAATGGTGGGCAGGAAAGCTGAAGCCAGGCCTGGTTTTCTATGGTTGAAGAAAGCTTGTAAGCAGAGCCAAAGACTGGAATCTTCCAGAATTGTTTGGTTCCAGTCCTACTTGGGATCTCCTTAAGACCTTGCTCACCAGAGCATTCAGTTGTGTGTAGATGTGTCTGCAGGGCTTCAAGGAAATCCTCCTGCAGGTGTGGGGCTGGGTATGGTCTCTCCTGAAGGATGTTGACAAGGTGAGGGCCAAGAACACAGAGGAAGGCATGTCCTGCCTCAGCATTTCTAAAAACAAAACCCATGGTTGAGATGAGATTGCTTGGGGAACAAAGGACTCACTGCAGAATCTTGAGAGGATCAGTAACTATAGATTGAAAAGTTTTGGCCAGGCTCAGCCTATAATCCCAGCACTTCGGGCTGCTGAGTCAAGTGGATTGCCTGAGCCCATGGGTACCAGACCAGCCCAGGCAACTTGGTGAGACCTCATCTCTATGATAAATCAAAAATTAGCTGGGCATTTGGCATATACCTATAGTTCTGGCTACTGAGAAGGCTGAGGCAGGAGGATCGCTGGAGCCCAGCAAGTTGACGCTTGGATGAGTCTGCCATGGCACTCCAGCCTGGGTGATGGAGTGAGAATCCAACTCAAGAAAAGGCTTCCTGCCTTGTTTCCATGGCACCCCATCTCTGTGTCTCTACAGTGCACAGGTTCCAGGCAGGGGTTCCAAAGGGAGCGGTGTGGGAACCTAGGGTGTGGGAAGCACATTCCTGCCCTGTATCCCAAGAAGGCTTCGGACCCTCCAACCACGGGCACAGTGGGAGAAAGGAGGTCCCGCTTCTCTCAAGTGAGCAGCCTGACCTGTATCTGCTTAAACTTGGCAGTGACGTTCTCTCACTGCTTGGCAGTCAGGGCATCCACATCCTCCTCCATGTCCAACCTGCCCAGGCCCTCATACTGGGACCAAGTCATCCTTCAAGCTGGGGGAAGCTGCAAGCAAGGAGGCCACATTGGGGACAGAAGTGGGAGGCAGTTTCCTCTGTCCTCTGACTCTAGTTTTGTTCCCTGCAGCCTGACTCAAAACCTGAGTTCCTGTGTTGTTGTTTTTTCTGAGTTTCGCTCTTGTTACCCAGGCTGGAGTGTAGCGGCATGCTCATGACCATGGCAGCCTCCACCTGCAGGGCGTAGTAGACAATCTTTCCACCTTAGACCTCCAAGTAGCTGGAACTATAGATACGCCACCAGGCCTGTCTAATTGTTGTGATTTATTGTACAGACAAGGTCTCACCAAGTGCCCCAGGCTGGTCTCGATCCCCCAGGCTCATGCAGTCTTCTCTCCTCAGTTTCACAAACTGCTGGGGTTGCAGGCTGAGCCACTGTGCCCAGGCTTTCCTGTGTATGTCAAGGAATGAGGGGAAAAGACTTAAGAGGAAACACATGCAGTCCTACCACCTAAATACAAAGCCAGCTATCATTGTGGTCTGTTTATTTCTAGTATTTGTCTGTTTTGCATTTCATTGAGCAATATTCAGCATCTTGAGAGATCTATGTACTGGTGTGTGTGTGTGTGTTCTCCCTACACTCTGTGCTCCTATGATGAGCCACCTCATGAGAGGATAAGAAAAATGCAGGCAGGCCAGCCTCAGGGCTGGACCCATGTGTGCTGGTCCACATCATGTCTGACCATCATACCATGCTTAACTCTGTGCCTTGCTTTCTGTGTACCATTATGACATCTACATCTCTCTCACATCACCTGGGCCTGCTTCCAGGCAGGCCAGTTCTGCCCACGTGTCACCCTAGGCAGGTTCATGTGAGCTGTGGGAGGGGGATGGTGACAGGATGTGCCATAAAGATTTTTGAGGCCGGGCACCGTTAGTGTCCCGAGCGCCTGGGGAGTGGGGCTGTGTGGAGAGGGCTCAGTGGGTGAGGTCACCGCGGGGTACAGACCCTGGATGACCGACCCAGCCCCACCTACACCAAGGGACCAGGCCAAGATGCCGGCAAGACCAGTCAGGCCACAGTCGGGTCATCCGCGTCCATCACCCCGTCCCTCACAGACATCTGCCTGCACCCTCACCATCTCCCGACTTTCGAGTGTCTCAGCGTCCCGCCTATGGACTTCCAGGACCTGTAGGACACAGGGTGACAGAGGCTGTGACAGAGCCACCAAGGCCTCCAGGAGAGGGGGACAGAACAACGGGAATGACCCAGCTGGGAGCGCAAGGCGGGAGACAAGGGCCAGGTCAGAGCCTGGAAGCCGACCCCTCACTTTCAGCCAGCACCTGATCGAGTAGGTCAGACATCAGCACCCGCTGATTGGATCAGGCTGCAGGCTCCACCCCTCTGGGCATGAGTAACAGAAACAAAGATCAGATGAGGGCTGCATAAAGCAAAAAAGTCAGGATTTTGCGCACTGCATTTTGAGGCTGACATTCCTCCCTGCACCAGCACCTCGTCAGGACGGAGGCCATTTGCTTATAACTTGGCTTGTAATAATATATCCATTGATGAATAATGTTTATACAGCTCGGCCAGGCGTGGTGGCTCCAACCTGTAAATTCAGCACTTTGGGAGGCCGAGGCGAGAGGATTGCATGAGTCCAGGGGTTCGAGACAAGCATGGGCAACTTGGTGAAACCTCGTATCTACAATATATTTATCTATATCTATATACAGTTCATACAGGTATATGTTATTCACAAATGGAAACAATATATAGATAATTATGTTACATTTCCGATTTCATGACCATTCAGGCCTTTGTTCTTATGAAGAGGCAGTCTGAGCTTTAAAAAGACAGGCAGTCCTCTCTAGCAGCAATGTTTAATAGAAAGAAAATGGCATTTTTCTGTCATTTAAAATGTTCTAGCAAAAAAGGAAAAGAAGTGAAATGAATTGTGAATACTTTACTTAATCCAACATATTCAAAATAGTATCATCTTAATATGAAATCAAGAAAAATCAATAATGAAGTTTCTATTGGGAACTATATCTTTGAAAATCAAAGCAGAATTTATGGAGAGGAAAGAAAAGCTCCCACAGTGGGAGGGGACCCCAAGGGGTTACCCTTAAAAATCACTGTATATTAAGCTTTCACTATGTCTCCATCTAGACCAGCTTATTTCCAGCTACTCAGTAGGCCCAAGCTGCCTATGGCTGCCACATTAGTGTGCAGTTGGGAGTTCTCCTACTCCCCTGATCTCAAAGGTGAAGGGTCTGAACAATTATTTTCTGCCAGAGTCAGAGGAACACCCCCTTCCTACCATCATTTCTCCCAGGGCCCAAGTATGAGGGAGAAGAAGCCTGAGAGAAAGCAAGAGTGTCTACGGGTACGCCACTGCCTCACATCTGCTTCTTAACTTTAACTTCATTTTTTTTTTAAATTTGAGTCTCACTCTGTTGCCCAGGCTGGAGAGCAGTGGCATGCTCGTGACCACCACAGTCTCAACCTGCTAGGCTCAGGTGTTCCTTCCATCTCAGCCTTCTAAGTATTTGAAACTACAGGCACATGTCACCATTTTCAGCTAATTTTCTTTTTTTACTTTATTGGAGATAAGGACTCGCCAAGTTGTCTGAGTTGGTCTTGAACCCATGGACTCAGGCAATCCTCTCACCTCAGCCTCCAAAAATGCTAGGATTACAGACCTGAATTACCGCACCCGGCCCATCTTCTTCCTTATGGACACCCACTCAACTTCTATCAAACATGAAGCAAGGACATCAAAATGCTCACATTTTATCTCAAAAAAAATTTTTTTTTGAGTTGGAGTCTCACTCTGTCACCCAGACTGGAGTGCAGTGGCCGCTCCCGGCCACTGCAGCCTCAACCTGCTGGGCTCTGGTGATCCTTCCGCCTCAGCCTTCCAAGTAGCTGGAACTACAGGTGTGTGCTACCATGCCCGGCTAATAATTTTTTGATTTATTTTAGAGATGAGGTCTCGCCAAGTTGCTCAGGCAGGTCTCGAACCCGCGGGTTCAGGCAATCCACTCACCTCAGCCTCCCAAAGGTGTGGGATTACAGGCTGAGCCACCGAGCCTGGCTATCTCAAAATTTTAACAAATAAATAAACCCATAAAATAATCCCGTTTTAAAAATATATATCCACAATTCCCAGAAAATACCTTTGTATTTCTTGGGAGGCAATTTTTTTTTCAGAGACAGCACAATGCTGGAATTTTTAAAAAATCATAGGTTCATTTTGTCTGAAATTATATAATATGTCTTATTCTATGATCTGTTGAGTCACTCAGCTCAATGCTTCTGAGACTCACTGGGTTAGGGTTAGGGTTAGCGTTCTGTTGTATGAAAGATCTACAACCTGTTCATCTATTTATTTCCCTGTGGACATTTTTGTAATTTATGTTTTGGCTATCAGACCTAAAGGGTCTATCCATATGCTTGAAAAATACATTTTGTATTAAACCCAGTTCTTGTATTAGGATTTAAAAGTCCTCTCTTTGGGCCAGGCTTGGTAGCTCAGTCTGTAATCCCAGCACTCTGGGAGGCTGAGGTGAGTGGATTGTGTGAGCCCACAGGTTCAAGACCCACCAAGGCAACTTGGCAAGACCTCATCTCTACAATAAATCAAAAATATGTGTGGTAGTGCACTCCTGTAGTTCCAGCTCCTTGGAAGACTGAGGCAGAAGGATTGCCGTAGCCCAGCAAGTCGAGGCTGTGGTGGCCAGGAGCATGCCACTGCACTCCAGCCTGGGCAAGAGAGTGAGACTCTAACTCAGGGGAAAAAAAAAACAACACGTCCTTTCTTTGCATTTTCAGTGTCTGATCCAAGGATTACAATAGGCATCTATTATGTATCATAATGTACTTAGAGTTAATACTGTATTATTATGAATATGTAAAACATAATATATCTGCTACAAAACAGCTCGATTTACCTCATTCTATCTTCTGTGGTACTTTTATGAATTTTCCGTCTGAATATTATAAACTTCACAATGCAGAAATATACAGTTTGCTTTAAACAGTCATAAGACTTATTTTAAAATTAAGAGAAAATGTGTTACGAATATCTAAGAATAGATATTTGGAGAGTTTTTGGTTTTGAGTCGGATTCTCTTTGTCACCCAGTCTGGAGTGCAGTGGTATGTTCGTGGCCACCACAGCCTAGACCAGCTGGAGTCAGGTGATCTTTTCACCTCAGCCTTCCAAGTAGCTGGGACCACACAAATGCTCACAAACACGTCTAATTTTTTTGATTTATTGCATATACAAGGTATTGTCACATTGCTGGGGCTGGTCTCAAACCTCTGTGCTCAGGCAATCCTCTGGCCTCTATCTCCCAGTTTTCTGGGATTACAGCCATGAGCCATGACACCTGGCGCATACAAGGATGTTACTGCAGCATTTATTATAATAGTAAAACTAAAAATAATTTAAATTTCTATCAAGGAATAAAATGTTAAATATATAATAGAATAGAATGAACCTATTCTTCAAAGTATACTTAATAAATTAAAAAGTGTTAGAATCAAGTGCACTGACATACAAATATCTCAAAAATATATATTTTAAAATATGGCACAATAAAAAATGTAGTATAATCTAATTTATGTTTAAAAAAATTATATATGTATTTATTAGCTTATAGAAAATATTCAGAATAAACCTGAACCTGCTAACAATACTTCCTTCTAAGAAGAGAGTGGGCTGGCTGAATGGCTCAGCTTGTAATCCCAGCACTTTGAGAGGCTGAGACAAGTGGATTGCCTGAGTCCATAGTTCAAGACCAGTCCATGCAACTTGATGAGACCTTGTCTATACAATAAATAAAAAATGAGCCAGGTGTGGTAGCATGCGCCTTTAGTTCCATTCCAGCCATTCAAAATGCTGTGGTGGAAGGATCAATGGAGTCCACAAGTCAACACTGGGGTGGCCTTGGGTGTGTTCCACTGCACTCCAGCTTGGGCAGGAGTGAGACTCAAACTCAAACTCAAACTCAAACTCAAAAAAAAAAAAAGAGTGACTTTGGACAGAAGGGATGCAATCAAAGATTTTTATTTTGGCCGGGCATGGAGGCTCATGCCAATAATTCCAGCATGTTGGGAGGTCAAGGGAAGAGGATTACCTGAGACAATGGGTTCTAGACCAACCTGGGAAATTTGACATAATCCCATCTCTACAATAAATCAAAAAAATTAGACAGGCATGGTGGTCAATACCTGTAGTTCAGCTATTTGGAAGGTTGAGGTGGAAGGATCACCTGAGTACAGCAGGTCGAGGCTGCAGTGGCTGGGAATGTACCACTGCCCTCCACCTGGGAGACACAGACTACTACTCAAAAAGAAAAAGACTTTTTTCATGAAGGTATGTATGATTTGACCTTTTTTTTTAACAACACGTGTATTTTTTATTTTATTTTATTTTTTTTGAGTTGGAGTCTC
>NW_007256164.1:383089-389162 GCF_000164805.1 Carlito syrichta | reverse complement strand
AGGCAATCCACTCACCTCAGCCTCCCAAAGGTGCGGGATTACAGGCTGAGCCACTTAGCCTGGCTGTATTTTTTATTTTAAAAAGAAAAAAAAGAACGTTCTGACCTTTTGCTAGGAGGGAAAGTTTTATTTTCATCAATGTTTGCACTGTATGCTAGTGTAAAATACAAACCAGTAAGAGAAAGCTGAGAGTAATAATTAGAACAGAGTAAGTACAGCTGAAAAGAGTGAGGACTACCTGTACTTGACAAAGAAAATTCTAGGTAAGACCTGTTCAGGATTTAATACTCCAAATCGTTAAAGACAACCGAACCCAAAGCAGAACGCAGTGACACAAGCCTGTAATCCCAGTGATTTGGGAGGCCAAGGTGAGAGGACTGCCTGAGCTCAGAAGTTCGAGACCACCTGGGCAACTTGTGAGACCTCGTCTCTACAATAAACCAAAAAAATTAGCTGGGTATGGTGGCATGCATCTGTAGCTCTAGCTGCCTGGAAGGTTGAGGTGGAAGGATCACTTGAGCTCAGCAGGTCAAGTCTCCGGTAGCCAGGAGTGTGCCACTGCCCTTACAACCTAAGTGAGAGACCGGTACTCAAAAAAAAACAAAACAAAAAAACACCATGTACCCTCATGTTAAAACATCCTTATAGAAGACCTGTGGGAATGTGTAATCAGAAACCCACACCTACAGAGAGGACAAGAATGAGTAGGATGAGAAAACTAAGGGATACAAAGGATGCATGCACTTGCCCAGACTGTCTTCTTAGGCACAACAATAAGAGCGCTAGTATTGGACTGTTGTCTCCCTACAATTTCTCATCTTGTCATGTTCAAAGAGACCATATTTATTATTTGTTTTCACAAAGGTGCTGATGAGCTCACATGTAATTAATCATGAAGAGGTAAATTTTTTCAGAGTACAGTAATAGGATCCCATTTCCTTGACCATGCTCTTTAGTTTTCATAGCATCTCATGTTTGAGAATCACAAATAAAACCCATTTGAATGTGTGATATGAACAATGTCTTTGTTTCATGTGACTAATACCTAGGTTTTTGGACATTAGGTATAACAACATGAGAGCTGGCTCCTTTGGAAAACAAAACACTTGTCTGGGAGGCCATGGAAATTCAGGGACATCAATTATTAGGAGGTTACATGAAAGAAGTGGTCTCAGAGTTTTCCATTGTCTAGACAGAAAAATTCAAGAAATGAGCCCCAGGAGGTAGGCACATTCCTCACTGCTGTGGGTGGGAAGCCTTCCATCCAAAGCAGAGATGCTGGCTGGGCTGAGTGGCTCAGCCTGTAATGCCAGAACTTTGGGAGGACAAAGTTGAATTGCCTGGGTCCAGTTGCTCAAGACCAGCCTGGGCAACTTGGAGAGACCTTATCTCTACCATAAACCAAAAAAATTAGCCAGGCATGGTAGCTAGCCTGTAGTTCTGGCTACTTGGAAGGCAGAGGTGGAAGGATTGCCTGAGCCCAGCAGGCCAAGTCTTCAGTGGCTGTGAGTGTGCCACCGTACTTCAGTCTGGGTGACAGAGTGAGACTCCAACTCAAAACAAACAAAAAAATATCAAAGCAGAGATGCCAAACTGATGGGTTGGAAATGTACACCAAGTGCCCCTCACCTTGAAATTTCTTGCCCAAAGGATGCAACACTACCTGTTCCTGAGGGATGTGGTCACCATCTATCTCTGACACACTGTCCAGTCAGGCCTCAGTTAAGTCTGGTGATATCAAGTATAAAATGTCTGAACCACCATCAGCTTCATGTTGATTACAGGCCTGTTGAAATGGGTTGGTAAAAATGACTCACTAGACACACGCCAGGAAATTGGAGTTTTTTCATTTGTTCTTAGCAGATCCTGTGATCCAATAATTTTCTCCCTCATGTTGCAACTTCCATATTCACGAAAAAGGCATCAGTGAGGGTCACATTTCTAGGTAACACAGTCTGTGACTCCCTGCCAAACTCTGAAGCTATGTGCAGGTCAGGCAGGTATTTCTCCCAAAGCATCTGAACTGGGTTTTGGCTGGAGAGAGCCGAGGGCTGCATCACACTGGGTGGTGTCTGGGACATCAGTTTCCCTACAAAGGTTGAGGAAGCAGGTGCACCCTGGGCTGAGGTGGAAGCTCTGGAGAGACCTGGCTGTGGCTGAAGACTTTGAGCTGCTTAGGGATGGGGAGGATGAGCTCACCCAAGTTAGCCAGGATGAGGTGCATTACCAGCATCACGCTGTCCCCAGTGCCCAGTCATTCTGCTTTCTCATCCATCTCCACACTCCCCATTGTGAGGTGGTGGCAGGGATTCAGTAACAGCAGGGTTCTGGCAGGCCAAGGAGTGCACCATCCTGACTTGCTCTCCAAGACTGCACACGGGCTGCAGTCCTCACAAACTGGGCTTGTAGTACTGCAGTTAAACTTCTCTGAGGTCACTCAGAGACCAGAACATGGGCCTCTCGATCATCTTCAATACATGCTGCCTTTAACACCCTAAAATTAATTCTTACTCAAGTTTCATTCCTGGCTCTTTCAAACCTCCAAAAGAATTTCTTCTGAATACAAGTTGGGGGGCAGTGGGGAGACAGATACAGTTAACACCCTGCTGTCTATTTTTTGTTATTTATGAATAAATCTCCAGTATCAAAAAGCAAGGTTTTTACTTCTTAAGGTCTTTAGGACTATTACTTTGGCTAAATGAGTAACATTTACATTGGCCTGTAATCGTGTGTTAGAACATCATGCTATTATGAGTTAACAATTATCAAACTTTTCAACATGTAAATTTTCAGATTCTCAACTCAGTCTCTCTGGGAAAGGAGAGAAAACAAAAAGCAGCTTCAGGAACCTGAACTGCCATGATAATGATTCAGGATCAGTGTGTAACATCTATAAATCAGGTCAAGATTTTGTAAAGAACATTTACTGTAAAACCTTAAAGTGGTTTACGAGACCAGTTTCAAAATTTTTACACAGGCCTCAGTCCCCCATAGTGGTTTATAATCAGATGCAGGACACTGACAAATGCTCTTCAGTGAACATTTTTGTTTGAAGTATTGCTAATTTTTTTTTTTCAGAGTCAAATCTATTTCTTAAAGCTATTTGGTCTCACAATAAACATGTCATGAAAACATCAAGTATAGGTCTATGTACATCCTACTGTATTTTGCCATTTACTACCATCAAACATATACCAATCTGGTCAGACTCAGTGTCTCAGCCACTAATCCCTGCATTTTTGGAGGCCAAGGTGAATGGATTGCCTGAGCCTGCAGGATTGAAACCAGCCAAGGCAACTTGGCAATACTCCACCTCTACAATAATTAAATAAATGAACAAATAACTTAGCCAGGCATGGTAGCACATGCCTGTAGCCCTGGTTACTTGAAGGACTGAGGTGGAAGGACCACCAGAGCCCAGCAGGTCAATGCTGGTGTGTCTGTGAGCATGCCAATGCACTCTAGCCTGGGCAATGAAGTGAGACTCCATCTCAAAAAACAACAAAAAAATACAAATCTGACATACAAAGGTACACAACATTTATGCACTTTCAGATTATACCATGGCACCATAAGTGGTTGAGAAAAGTATAAACAAATGTAAAGATGAAGTATTAAATTATAACAGTATAAAATTAGATGTGGTACACACTGCAGCATTCAGTAATTTTTTGACCACCTCCTGCTTCTATGATGAGTGGAAGTGTTGTGAGATTTTGCTTACCACACCATGTGATTCTAATGCCTCTGTATGAGCAGTTGGTCTCTCCAGAGTCAACCAAGGAAATGATACAATGGTTGCATTCATGGCCAAAGGAAAAAAAAAAGGGTGGGAATGGTATCAAAATACGGATCTTGAATACATTCAAGAGCTAAGAGACAACACTCTAGAACTTAGTGGATGACTTGAAGAGATGAGAGGTTCCAATCTAGTGCAAGGAGATTAAAAATAGGACACAAAAGAGGCTGGGCATGGTGGCTTATGCCTGTAATCCTAGCATTTTGGGAGGCCAAGGTAAGAGGACTGCCTGTGTCCAGGTGGTCAAGACCAGTCTTGGAAACTTGGAGAAACATCATCAATACAATAACTTAAAAAACTAGCTGGACATGGTGACACATGCCTGCAATTCCAGCTACTCAGGAACCTAAAGTAGAAAAATTGCCTGAGCCCACCATGTTGAGTCTGCAATGATCATGAGCATACTACGGCATTTCAGCCTAGGTGATAGTGAGACAATAGCAACAAAATAGCAGCATGGCAGAAAACAAATTAGCATTTGGCAAGCTGACAGAAGGGTTCTGATTATTGGAGATTGCTTTTGAGTTCTTTTACATTTAATTTTACACACATACACACACACACACACACACACACACACACACAGAGATATATATTTTTAGTCAGAGTCAAGTTATTGTTGCCAAGATTGGAATGCAGGGACATGTTCACAGCCTCCACAGCCTCAACCTGTTAGGCACAGGTGATCCTTCTGCCTCAGCCTCCCAAATAGTTGTAAGTACAGGTGTGCATCACCATACCAGTCTAATTTTTTGATTTGTTATAGAGATTAGATCTCACCAATTTGCTCAGGCTGGTCTTGAACCTGTGGGCTCAGGCAATCCTCTAACCTCAGCTTCCCAAAGTGCAGGGAATATAGGCATGGGCCACCGTGCCTGACATTTGACTTCTTTTATAACATGTAAAGTCCAATAACAAGGGCATTCAAACTAAAGCAAATAGTACATGAATTGGTACTATATAGAAACATTTTTAGAGAAATGAAAATGTCAGATGTCTGACACAAAGATATGTTTTTGTAAAGCTACATCCAATGTCCTTCACTTCGACTCCTCTTCCACTTCTGTCACCAACAGCAAGACCACCCCTCCTCTTCCTCTTCAACCTCACCTACTCAATGGGAAGACGACAACGATAAAAAACTTAATGATGATCCATCTTAATGTAATGAATAGTAAATACATTTTTTCTTCCTTATGATTTTCTCTTTTGAATTCTGTGGGTGTCTGTGAGAGTTTTTTACATGCATATATTATGTGATGCTGCAGTTTAGGCTCAGGTTGAAACCATCACCAAATACTGAATATGATGTGCAATTGGGAGGTTTTCAGCTCTTAGCTCCCTCTCTCCCCCTTCCCAAGTCTCCAATGTCTGCTATTCTCATCTTTATGTCTGCAGGGACCCAGTGTTTAGCTCTGACATATATATGTGAGCATACAGTATTTGGTTTTCTCTTTCTGGAATAATTTGCTTATGCTATTTTAAGAATACAGTATATACAACACATAACATACAAAATATGTTTATTGTTTATAAAAATCCACATGTAGAATCAATGCTATTTATTCTCTTGGGTTATTTTCCATATCTATCTAGGGGCACAAACTTACTCTAAGAGGAAGATTGATAATTATAAAGTACTTATTATACAACTAGCATTGTCTTGTGTTTGTTCACTTGGTTTAAATGACAAAACAAAGTCAAAAAATTTCTTGATTTATAGTCTCCAAGTTTTCACCTTGGATTTGAGACCAGTCTTGGCAAATTGGTGAGAACACCTCTCTACAATAAATCACAAAACCTAGTTGGGCTTGGTCGCATGTGTCTGTAGTTCCAGCTATTTGAAAGGCTGAGGTGTAATGATCAACTCAGTCCAGTAGATCAAAGCTGTGGTGGCCATGAACATACCATTGAATCCCAGCCTGGGCAACAAGAGTGAGATTCGAAAAGAAAGGAATTATAACTCCCAAATGTCTTCAATGATATTTTCAAGTTGTTATGAACAAAATGAAATGAACTGATCTTAATATGTAGCTAAACACATCCACCGTGAAGTACATTGTCATAGTGATTTCTGAATACCATTAAATTTCATTTCTAAGCCGAGCTCGGTGGCTCAGCCTATAATCCTATGCCTTTGGGAGGCTGAGGTGAGTGGATTGCCTGAAGCCACGGGCTCAAGACCCGCCTGGGCAGGCGAGACCTCATCTCTACAATAAATCAAAAATCAGCCAGGCATGGTAGCGTGTGCCTGTAATTCCGGCTACTCAGAAG
>NW_007256164.1:354275-383069 GCF_000164805.1 Carlito syrichta | reverse complement strand
AGGATCACCAGAGCCCAGCAGGTCGAGGCTGCGGTGGCTGGGAGCGGCCACTGCACTCCACTCTGGGTGACAGAGTGAGGCTCCAACTCAAAAAAACAAAAACAAAACAAAACAAAACAAAATTTCATTTCTAAAATCCTTGAAATTTCTAAGTAGGCCAAATAACAATTTATGGACATGGAACAGAAAGTCCTATATTAGGTCATGTATGAATAACAGGCAAGTAAAAAAGAGGATTTCTATAGTGGGATTCTGAACCAGAAGCCTTTTGATTTTAATGAATGAAAATTCAATGTGAAGCAAAGAAAAAAGATTTGCTTCCAGATTTTAAATTATTTTTGTTCCAATAAGGTCATTTCTGCCTTAGGTAGGCACACATTCTCACACATAAACCAGACTTCCTCTCCCCTAGTTATCTAACTTATAAAGTTTGAGAGCGTTATGTATATTTTATTCATTATAGTTACATATAATTATTCCATATCATAGTTACATATAATTGTTCCATTAAAACTAAAAGTCTGTGTAGGCTGAGAGAAGTACAAAGTGTACATAAAAATATAAAAGATTTTAAAACACTCAGATTTCACAAAACCATGTATTGCGATTATACTCCTGTGTAATCTTTATTATGACCCAATAACTAATATATATATATATAATATAAAACCATTGTGAAAAAAGATTACTAAGACAATAGTTCATGTTACTCATTATATCATCATCATTTCCCTACAATTTTGAATAAAATGGCATAACTTGGCAGTAGTGGCAAGAAAATATTTCATTTTATGCCCAAAAGTTTTTAAGGCATTATAAAAATTCTCAGATGGGCCCGATGGCTCAAGCCTAACACTTTGGAAGGCTGAGATGAGATGATCCTAGGGAGCGTGGCAAGACCTAATCGCTACAATAAATTGGCCTGGCATGACAGAACACACCTGTATATCTGGCTACTTGCAATTCTGAGGGAGAAAGATCTACTGAGCCCAGTGGGTCAATGCTGGTGTGGTCGTTAGTATGCACTGCACTCCAGCCTGGGTGACAGAATGAGACTCTAACTCAAAAAAATAAAATAAAATAAAAAATTTTCATTTAAAACAAATTAAGGTCACATAGTCTAATTAAACTTTCCAAAGTTTGCTATATGCTATAGGTAAAAACAGATCACGAACTTTTTTGTGTGTGTGACATCTTTTTGTACAGATTGGCTCTCAATATGTTGCCCAGGATGGGCTTGAACTTCTGGGCTTAATAAGCATTCCTGCTTTGGCCTCTCTAAGCGTTGAGATATATAGGCAGAAGACACAATGCTTGCCCAGATCACAAACTTTCCAAAAGCATTTTTCTACTTTTGTTAGGGTGATATACATGAAAGTGCACTTAGCATTAGTTTTTTTTTTTAACGTATGTCAATCTTTTAAACTATTTATATGTTGTGGATTTTATTTGATGTTTCTTTTTTTTTGAGTTGGAGTCTCACTCTGTCACCCAGACTGGAGTGCAGTGGCCGCTCCCAGCCACTGCAGTGTCGACCTGTTGGGCTCCGGAGATCCTTCCACCTCAGCCTTCCAAGTGGCTGGAACTACAGGCACGCGCTATCATGCCCTGCTACTTTTTGATTTATTGTAGAGATGAGGTCTTGCCCAGTTGCCCAAGAGGGTCTCGAACCCGTGGGCTCAGGCAATCCACTCACCTCAGCCTCCCAAAGGCATGGGATTACAGGCTGAGCCACCAAGCCCAGCTAGCATCAGTTTTTAAACTGAGGCTAATAATTTGCTAAACATAATTTTACAAGAGACACCATTTCAGAGAGCAATTACCCTTTCTCCCATGTCTGTCAAAAGATCTCATACTTTAACATCAGGATTTTTTCCATATGCAATTGGCAAGGCACTTGATTTCTGAAATTCTGAATGTTTGTTTGTCTTTTATTTCAGCGACCAAAAGTGTTACCCTGAAAACCTACCTCATGCAGGACTTGCAATACTGCTCAACGTGAGCCATAAGGAACATCTCCACTTAGACCTTTTAGGCATTTTGCATTTCAGAGTCCTCCGTCATCCATAGAAAAGTTGAGAATGAGGCTCACCTAGTAGGGTCTGTCAGGGTTTTAATGTACAAACAATTGATCAAATGCTTCTACATAAACACAAGGAATGAAGGCATAGCATCATGTCGTTTGAGTTACATAAATCATATTTGCTCTTGAAAACAACTCCAAAATTCTGTCAATGCAAAAACAAAACTATACATGGATTATACTTATGCCTCTCAAATGAAAAATCAATCTGATCTTATTCAACATGTAAGCAGATAATGTAGCTAATTGAATATTTTGTGTATGGTTTGTATTTTGACAAATATTTTTCCATTATAGGATATTATCCAAGTACAAATTCTCTGATGTTGAGAACTGTTGAAGTAACAGTTAAAGGTTTTGTCACATGCTTTACAATTTTTTTTTGAGTTGGTGTTTCACTCTGTAACTCAGGATGGAGTGTAGTGGCACACTCATGGCCAACCCAGCATTGACATGCTGGGCTCTAGCAATTCTTCCTCAGCATTTCAAGTAGCCAAAACTACAGGCATGCACTTCGACATCTGGCTAATTTTTTGATTCATTGTAGAGACAAGGTCTCGCCAAGTAGTCTGGGCTGGTCACGAACCTGCAGGCTCAGGCAATCCACTCATCTCAGCATACCAAACTGCTGAGATTGCAGGCTGAACCACCAAGCCGGTCCTCATCCTTTACATTTTCAGGGATTCCCTGTAGTATGAATTTTCTGATGTCGAATAAGATGTGAGTGCCATAGAAAGACTTTGTCACATTTTTTACATTTGTAGGATTTTCCTTGAGTATGCATCCTCTTATGTTAAGCAAGTCCTGTTTAAGAGCAAAAGGGTTTGTCACATTCTTCACATTTCTAGCGTTCTTCTCCAGTATGGATACTTTATACGGTCAGTACATCTTTTCTTTTTTGTTTGTTTGTTTTTGAGTTGGAGTCTCACTCTGTCACCCAGACTGGAGTGCAGTGACTGCTCCCAGTCACCGCAGCCTCGACCTGCTGGGCTCTGGTGATCCTTCCACCTCAGCCTTCTGAGTAGCTGGAATTACAGGCATGCACCACCACGCCCAGCTAATTTTTTGATTTTTTATTGTAGAGATGAGATCTCACCTGCCCAGGCAGATCTCGAAATCATGGGCTCAGGCAATCCACTCACCTCAGCCTCCCAAAGGCGCGGGATTACAGGCTGAGCCACCGAGCCTGGTAGTACATCTTTTCTAAGTGAAAAAGGCTTTGCCACATTCTTTACATTTATGGGGTTCCTCTCTACTATGGACTCTCTGATGTTGAGAACGACTTGAGTACCTACTAAAAACTTTGTCACATTCTTCACATTGGTAGGGTTTCTCTCCAGTATGGACTCTCTGGTGTCGAATGTGACTTGAGTATCTACTAAAGCTTTTGTCACATTCTTCACATTTGTAGGGTTTCTCACCAGTATGGATCCTCATATGTCCAATAAATCCGATTTTAGTGCACAAGACTTTGCCACATTCTTTACATTTGTAGGGTTTCTCTCCAGTGTGGACTCTCTGATGCTGAAAAAAACTTGAGTACCAATTAAAGGCTTTGTCACATTCTTCACATTTGTAGCATTTCTCTCCAGTATGGATACCCATATGTTCAGTACATCTTCTTTTAGTGGAAAAGGTTTTGCCACATTCTTCACATTTGTAGGATTCCCCTCCAGTATGGACTCTGGTTTGTCCACGAAGTCCTTTAAGCATGGAGAAATCATTGTAACATTTCAGGAAAAAAATGCATTATAATTACTTATAAAAGGTTTTCATGAGAAAATTTTAAGGAATAACCATGTAAATAATTGTACCGAATCCCACAAAATATGTTATTAATATACTGCTGTTATTTTACACAAAAGAAAAACAGTAAGTTACCCTTTATTAGAAAAAAACAAAACTTTGTTTCTAAATACTGGAGACAACACAAATATTATAAAATATGATATGAAACACTGATACATAAATGAACCACTGGGAATATTTAATACTAGTGTACATGTACACGTTGAGGAAAGTAGATGGAAATGCTAATGAAAACTATTTACATGCAATAAACTTAAACATAAAGACATTAAATTTAGGGGCTTACCAATTATCTAATTCACTTTTTATTTAATATGTAAAATTCAAGTATGGCATTTCAGAAGTTTTCAAACTAACATTACAGGTAAACTAATATATGGCAAATTAAAAAGATGAAATGATATAAAACATATTCCTAGTACTTTTTATGCTAAAAAAGACAAAACTGTAAAATGATATTTAAAGAAAAAGGTAACAATAGGGAATTAACTGTATGACAATTAAAAAAATGTTTTATTTTAAAGATGTGGGGTAGAATTCAGGATTAGGTATACAAATGCTCGTTTTGCAGGTACCCTTGTTGATGAGGTGTGCCCTTCTCTCCCTTGGTAGTTTCCCTCAACTGTGAATCACCCCCCCTGGCAGTTTTGCACTATCAATCACTTTCTTATAGTATTATAAATGTTCAAGTTTGGCAATGTTTTAAATTCACTTTGCAGACTTTTAAGACTTCAATGAGGTGAATAGATACATTATATATTACAAAACAGAGATATTTAGGCAAATACAGTTTAAATTTGTAACTTAGTTCATACTAAGGGAAAGTTTAATATAATGATTCAATTATCTTCAATTTAATGTAATGCTTTGTGCTCTGAAAAAAATTACTCAGTCAGCCCAAGCAATTTGTTAAGACTATCAGGTGAGGTAGCACCTGCCTGTAGTCCTGGTTACTTAGAAGACTGAGGTAGAAGAATCACTGGAGTCCGGCAGGTTGATACTGGAGTGACTGTGAGTGTAACACTGTACTCCAGCCTAGGTGACAGAGTGAGACGTGAACTCAAGAAATTAAAAAATTAATATAAATGCCTGTAGGATCATGTTTGAAACCTTCATAGAACAAGATATTATACAGCTGGGCACAGTGGTTCACACCTGTAATCCCAACAATTTGGGAGGTGGAGGTGAGAGGCTCTCCAGAACCCAGGGGTTTCAGGTCAGCCTGGGCAACTTGGTGAGACATTGCCTCTATGATAAATCAAAATTGGCTGAGCATGGTTGCACACACCTGTGGATCCAGCTACTTCAAAGGCTGAGATGGAAGGATCCCAGAGTACAGCAGGTCAAGGCTAAGGTAAGCAAGAACATGCCACTGCACTGCAATGTGGGTGACAGAGTGAAGACTCAAAAAAGCAAAAAAATGGGACATTATAATGTAGAAAATATGTGACATACCTGCCCCTAGTGCTCTTGGGATTTCTAAACCCAATCCCAATTACTCCACGACTCCCCTTATACAATTTTGACATGTGATGTAAACAGATCCTTTTAATTTTTTTTTTTTTCTGAGTCAGTATCACTCCATTGCCTAGGCTGGAGTGCAGTGGCATGCTCATGGCAATTCCTGCATCAACTTGCTAGGCTCAGTCCATCCTTCTGCCTCAGTCTTCAAAGTAGCTGGAACTACAGGCAAGTGCTACTGTGCCCGGCTAATCATTTGATTTATTGTAGAGATGACATCTCGCCAAGTTGCCCAGGCTCATCTTGAACCCACGGGTTCAGGCAATCCCCTTACCTTGGTCCCCAAACCTGGTGAGATTACAAGCTTGAGATTCTGGGTCTGCCCACAGATCTTTTTAAAAGGCTGAAAATAGGAGTCCCTAGAAATGTGTTCAGAATTGCCTAAAACTCACAAAGGAATGGAAGAGGAGTCTTGTCATGCTGTCCATCACAAGGATAAAGCTCTCACTGTGAAAATGCTGGAAATACATTGAAAAGGAAACAGAAGATGTAGGATTGAAGAGCACATGCAAAAAGAGATGTCTCTCTGTGGCAGCCAAAAATTATTCTCATTGGAGAAGAGCTTCCCAATCCACATTTTAAATTGTGGCTTCTTATTTGACACTTGGACCTGACATTTGTGTCATCTGCATACATATTCCCATCTACTTGAGGATATGGTTATTGTCTTCTCTCCTTGTATATTACAGAGCTGTTTCTTTTTCTCCAGAAAGGTGACCAGGTATGGCCACATGCCCTCCTTTTCTCAGAAACCACAATGGACTCAGGAGAAAACTTCCAACTCTTAATTATCTCCCTTAGGAGAGGACTGCAACAGTGATCATATGTTCAAAATGTATGCTTTTTGTGGAGATGTGTGATGACTGGATTTTGTCACACTTGACATGGAGCAAACAAGAAAATAATGGAGCATTGTGGATGACACCTCTGTGTCTAAAGAGAAGAAAGGTGAATGCTTGTTATAGCACCAGAATAACTGCAATTCCACAGAGTATACTGGTGAAGCAAAACATTATGAAATCTGAAAATGAAAATCAGGATATTCTCTTAAACTCAAAAAAATACACAAGTCTAGAATCAAAACTCCCTGAAAACGTATCTGAAAAGCACCAGAATCAATAGCCTAGCTGATTAGCCTCAGTTTTCCATTGTACAAAGACTGAGTTTTAATTACTGTAAAAGTCAGCTGCAGTTAATTTTTGTCACCCACAAAATAGTGCAGTGACATGCTTGTTGTCACTGCAACCTTGACCTGCTGGGCTTAGGTGATCCTTCAGCCTCAACCTTCCACATAGCTGAAATCACAGGCACTCCCTTCCACACCTAACTAGGCAGCTGCATTTTACATCTCCAAATCTCAAGAAATTATCCCAGGGCATATATGTGTGTATATATATACGTATCTCCAAAAAACATAGCCCAGTTGAAGGAACAGTAATTCTCCAGAAATTCACCTGAAGAAAATAAACAACTTTGCATTGGCTGGGCACAGTGTCTTAGCCTGTAATCCCAGCACTTTGGGGATTGAGGCAAGAGAATTACCTGAGCCCACAGGTTTGAGACCAGACTGGGCAACTGGGTGAGACCTCATCTCTACAATAAACCAAAAATTAGCTGGGCCTAGTGACGATTGCCTGTGTTTCCAGCTACTTGGAAGGTTGATGTGGAAAGACTACCTGAGCTCTTGAGGTCAAGGCTGTGGTGGCCATGAGTGTGCCACTGCACTCCGACCTTGGCAACAGAGTGAGACTCCCACTCAATAACAACATAAGAAAGAATGACAGTAAACCTTTCCCATTCAGTAATTACTTTAAATACCCAAATTACTTAAAATGAATGATAGATTAGCAAAAATCATTACCTAACAATATGCTGTCTTTAAAAGATTTACTTTAGCTCTAAAAAGTCAAACAAGCTGAGAATAAGAAAATGCAAAAAGATACAGTACATCCCCCACATACAAGCCAGTTTCATTTCGAGAACACATCCAACACAGTTTTCTTAGATATTCAGCTAACACAATTTAGTATGCAGCGGTGCTGTAATAGGTGTATAATACTTTTCACACAAAAAAATACATAAAAATTACCCAAACACACAAAAACAGCAAAAAATAAAGCAAACATGAAAAATAAAGAAAAAAAATCACTTACGTAATTGGACATGCAAACGTATATTTGCATCTTTGAAAGTTCACAACTTGAAGGTTCATATGTAAGAGACTTACTGTATTCTACACAAATAATAAGACAAGACAGGATTGCCACATTATATCAGACAAAACACACAGTAAGTGAAAAACTCACAATAAGCAAATAATGGTATAATATAAAAGGGGCAATTTACTAGAAATCTATAGCTAGTAATGATGTGAATGCAACTAATATCATGGTTCCCAAATATATGGTGCAAATATTGGTAAAGCAAAAAACACACAGCAAACTCAAAGAATCAAAACTCCACTTTCAATAATAAACAGAAATGCCCGCTAAGAGATCTATAAGGAAACAGAGGACTACAGGTTAGGCTGAGGTGGAAAGATCTGAGCCCAGCCTAAAAGAGATGAGTAAGACCACAACACAAAAAGAATTTACAAATTTAGTATCACTGTCAATTTTACCCACAGTGATCTAAAATTCAATGTAATGTCTATGAAAATTCCAATGACCCTGTCTCTACACTAAAACTCAAAAATGAACTGGGCATGGGAGTGTGCACCTGTAGTTCCGTTTACTTGGAAGGATTGCTGGAACACAGCAGTTCAATGCCAGGATGGCTGTAAGCATGCCACTGCACTCCAGCATGAGCAACAAAGTGAGACTCCACTCAAAAAAAAAGTTTAAAATCCTAAAATTTACATAAGATATCAAGGATTATAAATAGCCAAAATAGGACCGGGCTCAGTGGCTCAGCCTGTAATTCCAGCACTTTGGGAGGCCGAGGTAAGTGGATTGCCTGAGCCTGCGGATTCGAGACCTGCCTGGGCAACTTGGCGAGACCTCATCTCTACAATAAATCAAAAATTAGCCAGGCGTGGTAGCACGTGCCTGTAATTCCAGCTACTTGGAAGGCTGAAGCGGGAGGATCGCCGGAGCCCAGCAGGTCAAGGCTGTGGTGGCCGGGAGCGGCCACTGCACTCCAGTCTGGGTGACAGAGTGAGACTCCAACTCAAAAAAAAAAAAAAATAGCCAAAATACCCTTGGAAAAAAGAGGAGCAAAGTTAGAGGCATCACACTTCCTGATTTTAAAATATATTACTGGTTGGGCGCAATGGAGCATGCCTATCATCCCAGCACTCCTGGAGGTTGAGGTGAGAGAACTGTCTGAGTCCACATCTCTAAAATGAATCAAAAACTTAGCCAGGCTTAGTGGCGCATATCTGTCATTCCAGTTACTTGGAATGCTGAGGCAGAAGGATCTCCTGAGCCCAGTAGGTCAAGGCTGCAGTGGCTGTCAGTGTGCCACAGCACTCCAGCCTGGGTGACAGAGTGAGACTTCAACTCAAAAAATTAAATTAAAAAAATATATACATATGTATATCGCAAAGTTACAGAAAAATGTGGTACTGAAATACAGGAACCAACAAATAATGAAACAGAATAGAAAACTTCAAAATAAACCCCTACGAATAAAATTAAATGACTTTCAATGAGGTTGATATGACCACACAATTTAGCAAACAGTGTTGTAAAAGTGATAGTAGACAAAGGAAAATATTATAAAGGACTCTTCCATCATGCAAAAATTATCTAAAATGATAAAAAGACAAATGCAAAACCTGTAAAGTTATTAGAATCAAATCTAGGATGGAGATTAAGACACTGATCCTGACAGTACTTCCTTAGACCTGGCATCGAAAGCATTAGCAACAACAACAAAAAAAGTAAAATGGGACGAATGAAACAAAGTAAAAAACCTTAACATGAGGTGAGTGGATTGCCTGAGTCCGCGGGTTCGAGACCCGCCCGGGCAACTTGGCAAGACCTCATCTCTACAATAAATCAAAAAATTAGCCAGGTGTGGTAGCATGCACCTGTAGTACCAGCTACTTGGAAGGCTGAGGCGGAAGGATTGTCGGAGCCCAGCAGGTGAGACTGCGGTGGCCGGGAGCAGCCACTGCACTCCAGTCTGAGCGACGGAGTGAGAATCCAACTCAAAAAAAAAAAAAAACCTTATTAACAAAATGGGAAACATTCAGTGGAGTAAATGTGTCTCTGAAAGAATAAGAGAAAACATTTGCAGTTTACATATTTGATGAGTTCAAATTCAGAATATATAAGTAATTTCTAAAACTCAACAGAAATTGAATAACATGATTTTAAAAATGGACCAAGAATAGAAAATTCACTTCTCCCAAGATCTACAAATGACCAACAATTTTTTTTTTCCTTTTTAGAAAGGGGGAATTGGGGCCACACCTCAACAAAACGGGTACCTGCACAATGCATATTTGTATACCTAACCCTAAATATTACCCCACAATTCTAAAATAAAAAATTTAAAGGTGAAAAAAGGAGACACCTCACAACATAAATTTGAATTCCAAAGAAAAAGGAAACAAAAGGCAGGATTTATTAAGAGAACAGAAAAACTCCCACAGTGGGAGGGGACCTGAAGGGGATACCCCAGAAACCATTTCAAAAGATGTTCAAGTGACAAATGCTGATAGAAACACAAAGTGAAGACACGATGACATACAACCTCACAGCCATTAGGATGACCACTATCAAACAAACAAAATCACAAGTGTAGTAAAGGATGTGGAAAAATTGGAACAATTGGGCACTATTCATAGGGGGAAAAAATGATGCAACTATTATGAAAAGTAAGATGAAAATTCCTCAAGAAATTAAAAGCAAGTTTATCCTACGATCCAGCATTTCCATTTTGGGTATCTACCCAAAATATGAAAAGCACACCTGAAACAGATATTTGCACACTCATGTTTATTGCAGCATTATATACAAAATCCAAAAGGTGAAAACAACCTAAATGTCCCTCAATGAATAGATAGAGAGAATGTGGCATATATACAAACAGAATATTATTCACCCTTAAAAAAATTTTTGTAGGCTGGGCTCGGTGGCTCAGCCTATAATCCCAGCGCTTTGGGAGGCCGAGGTGAGCAGATTGCCTGAGCCCGCAGGTTCGAGACCCACCTAGACAATATGGCGAGACCTCATCTCTACAATAAATCAAAAATTAGCTGGGCGTGGTAGCATGCGCCTGTAGTTCCAGCTACTTGGAAGGCTGAGGTGGAAGGATCGCCAGAGCCCAGCAGGCAAGGCTGCAGTGGCCAGGAGTGGCCACTACACTCCAGTCTGAGCGACAGAGTGAGACTCCAACTAAAAAAAAATTTTGTTTCCCAGACTCGGCGGCTCAGCCTGAATTCTAGCACTTTGGGAGACTGAGGCAAGTGGATTGCCTGAGCCTGTGGGTTCAAGACCAGCACGGGCAACTTGGCCAGACCTCGTCTGTATAATAAAATAAAAAATAACTGGGTGTGGTAGCATGTGTTTGTAGTTCCGTCTACTCAGAACGCTGAGGCAGAAGGATTGCTGGATTCCAGAAGGTCAACACTGGGGTGGCCATGAATGTCCCCCTGCACTCCAACCTGATTAAGGAGTGAGACTCCAACTCAAAAAAAAACCTCTGTTGGCCAGGCGTGGTGGCTTAGCCTATAATCCAAGCACTTTGGGAACCTAAGTTAAGAGGACTGCTTGAGCCGAGGATTTCAAGACCCTCTCGGGCAACTTGGTGAGACCTCATGTGTATAAAAAATAAAAAATGAGCTGGGCATGGTAGTGTACACCTGTAGTTCCAGCTACTTGGAAGACTGAATGGAAGGGTTACCCAGCAGGTTGAGGCTGCGATGGCTGAGTGTGCCACTGTACTCCAGCCTGGGTGACAAAGTGAGACTCCAACTTAAAAAAAAAATTTTTTTTATGTGTTACAGTAACAATAAATCTTGTGGTCATTATGGTAACTTAAATCCACACTATCCTCCAGACATGGTAGCTCATGCTGGTAATCCCAGCATTTTGGGAGGATGACACAAGAGAATCACCCAAGTCCAGCAGCAGTTCAAGACCAGCCTGAGCTGTTGATATGACACCAGAAGTACCGTATCAAAAGCAAGCAGAGCCTGGGCTCGGTGGTTCAGCCTGTAATTCCAGCACTTTGGGAGGTTGAACTGAGTGGATTACCTGAGCCCACAGGTTCAAGGCCCACCTGGGCAACTTGGCAAGACCTTGTCTCTATAATAAATAAAAAACTAGCTGGGTGTGGTAGCGCATGCCTGTAATTCTGGCTACTAGGAAGGCTGAGGTGGAAGGGTCACAGGAGCCCAGGCAGGTCGAGTCTGCAGTGGCTGGGAGCATGCCACTGCAATCCAGTCTCAAAAACAAAAACAAAAAAAGAAAGCAGAAACAAGTTGGACTGCAACAATATAAAAAACTTCTGCACAGTAAAGAAAACACTAAGAAGGCTTAAGGATAAGAGAAAATATTTGCAAATCATGCATCTGATAAGAGTTTAAATCCAATATATACACAGAACTCATACAAATCAAAGACCAAACAATTAAATGATAATCACTTGACTTAAAGAATCAATAGTTAATTTTCTAATAAAGACCATTGCCAACAGGTATCTATTTTTAAAGTGGTGCTAAACATAACCAATCACCAGGCAATTGCAAATAAACACATTGATGAGACATCATTTCACTTTTGTTAGGATGGCTAATATCAACTAGAAGAGAGATAAGTGTTGACAAGGATGTGAAAAAAATGAAATCCTGTACACTGTTGATGAGTTTTAAACTGGTAGAGTCATTATGAAAACCATTATGAACAGTCTTTTCAAAAAAAAATATAAGCAACCATACAATCCAGCAATCTCTTCTGTGTATATAACCAAAGGAAATTAATTCAGTATCTCAAAGGATCTACAACCCAACATTCACTGCAGCATTTATCACAATGGCCAAGCTAACAAAACAACCTAAATGTCTGTGAATGCTGAATGAATTAAGTAAATATGGTGCATATATAGATAGAATATCATTTAGTCAAAAAAAAAAAAAGCCATAGAATCCTGACATGTCAACATCATGAATAAAACTGTAAGACATTATGCTAAGTGAAATAAGTCAGGCAAACAGAGGCAAATACTGCATGACTTCACTTATGTTTAGAATAAAAAAAGTTGCCCTCATAAAGGGAAGGGAGAAAGTCCAATCGTGGGGCCACGGCCTCAGGTGGGGGGAAAAATGGGGGAATGCTGTTTACAGGATACAAGATTATAAGACAAATGACTTTAAAAGATCTAATGTATTAAAGTGACTATAGATAATAATGGCTTCTCTACTTTAAAAATTTGCTGAACATGCATAATAAACATTTGTATAACTAAACCTAAATTATATCCCACATCTTTAAAAAAAATAAATTGCTGAAACAGTGAAACATTTCAAAAAACTAAAAGGGCAACTATATGTAGTGATAGATATTTTCACTAACATCATTGAATTCATTGATTCACAAGGGATAAACATATGAAATCATTTCATTGTATAGAAAAAATATAAGATTAAAGACCCGGCATGGTGGTACATGCCTATAATCCCAGCACTTTTGGAGGCTGAGGTGAGAGGATTGCCTGAGTCATGGGTTCAAGATCAGTCTGAACAACTAGGTGAGACCTCATCCCTACAATAAATCCAAAAATTAGCCAGTCATGGTGGCGCGTGTCTATAATTACAGTTACTTGTAAGGCTGAGGTGGAAGGATTGACTAAGCACAACAGGTCAAGGCTGCAGTGGCTGTGAGCATGCCACTGCACTCCAGCCTGGGCAACAGAGTGAGACTGCAATTAAAAAAAAAAGATTAAACAATTTTTATTTGTGAAAAAACGCACATGTTAATAATGATGTATATGTGTACATGTGTATATATACATATATATATATAGTCCTAAACTTCATACTAACAAAATTCTTAAATATTTAAAAAACAGGATAACATGTAAGAATTTAATATATGTTTACCAATACTGTGATATAATAAAAAGAGAAACTTGGCATTTAGAGTTAAAACAATTTTAGTTCACACTAAAAAAATTTTAAATAAAGCCGGGCTCGGTGGCTCAGCCTATAATCCTGTACCTTTGGGAGGCTGAGGTGAGTGGATTGCCTGAGCCTATGGGTTCAAGACCCACCTGGGTAACTTGGTTGAGACCTCATCTCTATAATAAACAAAAAATTAGCCAGGCGTGGTAGCGCACACCTGTAGTTCCAGCTACTTGGAAAGCTGAGGTGGAAGGATCGCCAGAGCCCAGCAGGTCAAGGCTGTGGTGGCCAGGAGCAGCCACTGCACTCCAGTCTGGGCAACAGAGTGAGACTCCAACTCAAAAAAAAAAAAAATTAAATAAAATAACAATACATTTTCTTCAAATTAGGGAAACTGTGTTCTGGCAAAATTATTGAATATGGATTTCTATAAAAATCACATTTTAAACCTCCCTAGGACCAGATATCATATGGCAGAAAACATAACATCTTTCCATGGTGTTTCAAAGATTTCCAAACAAAATACAAAATCAGAACTATTCTCACATTTTAGAAATGATACAAAAAGATAACTTAAAAAATAGTAACCACACTGAGATACCACCTAACTCCAGTCAGAATGGCAATTATCAACAACTCAAAAAATAACAGCTGCTGGAGAGGGTGTGGTGAAAAGGGAACACTTCTACACTGTTGGTGGGAGTGTAAACTAGTGCGACCTCTGTGGAAAGCAGTGTGGCGATTCCTAAAAGCTCTAAAAATCGACCTCCCATATGACCCTGCAATCCCCCTACTGGGAATATACCCTGAAGAACACAAATCACTCTATAAAAAAGATACCTGCACACGTATGTTTATCGCAGCATTGTTCACAATAGCAAGAACCTGGAAACAACCATGCTGCCCATCAAAAGAGGACTGGATTAAAAAAATGTGGTACATATACACGATGGAATACTACGCAGCCATAAAAAAGAACAAAATCATGAATTTCGCTACAACCTGGATGGAACTAGAGTCTATAATACTTAGTGACCTCTCACAAAAACAAAAATCCGAATATCACATGTTCTCACTCATATAATGGACCTTGAACATCCAATGCAATACTATGAGAAAATGACTGATGGTACTGGGAAACTATGGGGGGGAGGGGGATGGGATTAACAGTTGCAAATATCTGTCGGGGATGGGAAAACACTTCTTATCTACAGGGTGCCTGAATGAAATGTCATTGTACACCTAACCCTTAACTGTACCCCACAAAACCATAATAAAAAATACTGATTAATGAAAAAAAAAAAAAAATAGTTTACAGTAGGGCATGGTGGCTCATGGCTATAATCCCAGCACTTTGGGAGGCAGAGGTGAGAGGACTGCCAGGGCCCACAGGTACAAGACCTGCACGGACAACTAGTGAGATCATATCTCTACAATAAAATTAAAAAATTAGCCGGGTGTGGTGATGTGTGCCTGTAGTACCAGCTACTTGGAAGGTGAGATGAAAGGATCGCCTGGGCCCAGCAGTCAAGGCTACGGTGGCTGTGAGCATGACACTGCACTCCAACCTGGGTGGCACAATGACACACAACTCAAAAAGAAAAAAAGTTTACTGTGGAGTTTCAAAAAAGTAAGCATATATGCCCATGTTCCCAAAAGCAACAGAGGAGCAGTCAGATCATGCAACCCCTACAAACCATTAACAGGACTTTGATTTTCACTGTAACCTACAAGAGAGATCACTGAAGAGGAGGTAGAGGTTTTGAAGAACTTCAGAGCCTGGAACAGGAGATGTTCCTATGTGGCAGCAAGAGAAAGATATCCAGGCACCCCTGAAACAATTACCTTGGAGCAGACCCCTTCCTAAACCACATTTCAGGCTTGCCTTCCTCCTTGACAAGTGGCATGCACTTTGTTCACTTCCACCTACCTGTGGGTTTCTCTAACACATGATATTTCTTCACATTCCAGGGCTCTTTCCTTTGCTCCAGACACATGATCAGGTGTGGCTTAGAGACAGCAAGTCCTGTTTTATTAGAAAAAAATCACTCTTTCTGGGATTCTTCAGTGATCAAACTTGTACCCTGCTCAGTAGAGAAAATATTATGTAATGGGTTTCTCAAAAATGAGTCCCCAAATACTGTTTCCCAACAGAAGATTTTAGAACATTTAAGAAGAATGTTAAATTTGTGAGTTCTTAGTTGAGTACTAGGAAATAAATAATTGATGACAACAATTAGTTTTTAGGTGTGGGCAATGATACTATAAGCCACTAAATTTCTGAACTTACATTAACATAGAAGACATTAAACATCTTTAATTTTCTCTTTTCTATACCAAGAAATAACCACATTTTTTGAAAGCAGGAATTTGAAACTTGTTTGTATAAAGCAGAAGACCAAGGAAGAAAACATTCTACCAAAAGAAAGGACAATAAATTCCTTTTTTTTTTTTTTTTGAGTTGGAATCTCACTCTGTCACCCAGACTGGAGTGGTGCAGTGGCCGCTCCCGGCCACCACCACCTCGATCTGCTGGGCTCCATCGATCCTTCCACCTCAGCCTTCCAAGTAGCCGGAATTACAGGCGTGCGCTACCACACCTGGCTAATTTTTTGATTTTATTGTAGAGATGAGGTCTCACCTGCCCAGGTGGGTCTCGAACCCGTGGGCTCAGGCAGTCCACTCACCTCAGCCTCCTAAAGGTGTGGGATTACAGGCTGAGACCAGTCAGAACATTAAATTCTTAGTATGGAAGAGGAATTGTGTGTTGAGGTTCTCCTCACCCAGGGAAACCAGGTTTCTGTAATTCTCCATCATCACATTCCTGTACAAAATCTGCTGAGCAGGGTCCAGGCATTTCCACTCCTCTGGAGAGAATTCTATGGCCACATCACTGAATGTCAACAGCCCCTGAAAACAACATACATTTACCAAGTGGGGATGGGCATTATTCTTCACTGAACTTTAGGTGAAACAAGAGTGAAGGCAACTGGTTCTAACTAATATGACATACGGAATTAACCAATAAGATAGCTTTTAAGACATAAATATTCTCTTAGGTATTTAACACTGAAGAGAAAAAATGGAATAAAATCCACTCAGCCATCATGGATGCTGTACTTAAGTGAATGACACACTATTGAATTCAAGCACCAAGGCAGGTTTGTATATTTTTTATGGATATTTACAGCAAACAGGATAAGTTGTATACATTGCTCAGATGGAAAACTCAGTGACTTAGAAAATCCCTCTAAAGTTTTTTTTTAGACAGAAATATAGTTTATTTAAAAGTAAATTAGAAAAAGAGATTCACCTCCCCATGGTAGGAGGGGAAAGCCAAGAAATATGGTGACAGGCATAACTCAAAGGGTATATGGCCACACCAGAGCCTAGCAAGGCAGTGGCAAGGATGTTCCAGCAATGGCCATGGCAATGGCACTCTAAAGTTTGAATGTGTACAACAATGATCTGAATATTGTAAAAATGCAGATTCGGGATCAGAAGCTAAGAAGTAAAACCTAGAGTTTCTGCAACTTGTTTTTTGTTGGTAGTTTCACTCTTTCATCCATAGCTCAAAAAGTTTGATCCTCCTGCTATAAAAGGATCCACACTCCTCAACCTCCCATGTAGCTAGAACACACCACCATGTTGAGTTCTTTTTAGACTTTTTCTTTTTTTTTTTTAGAGATTAGGTCTGGCCGTATTGTCTAGACTAACCTTTCATTCGTCGGCTCAAGGGATCTTCCTGTCTCAGCCTCCTAAAGTGTTAGGATGATAGGCATGAGGCACTGTACCTGATTTGATTTCTGCATTTCTAACAAGCTCACCAATGATATCAATGCTTCTAGCTCAGAAGAATATTCTGTAAACACCCACCAAGTGGCAGATCCTGGATTTATCTCAGTTTACCTGACCAGTAAACAAAGATAACTGCCTTCATTGTGCAAAGCAAACTATATGTAAAGGGAATCTAAGAAGAAGGGAGAGCTTCCAGATTAAATGTGATAATCTTTGGTAAATCTCCCCAAGGCATATATTACTCAAAAAAGCTAACTCTAGAGTAAAAAAAGGTCAGATGCCACCTAAATCAAGAAATCTCTAACAGTGTATTTAAATTTTTGTTTTCAGCATCCTACAAAGCAACTTACATCTAATTATTCTTCATTATACTTTCCTGACTATTCTGGGAAATAACTGCCAGCTGTTTAAATGCACATTTTATTAACTCTGTTCTACGTTTAGCTAATGGAGCATCCAGATAAATCCTTAATAGTACATATTCCTGTAGTTCCAGCTACTTGGAAGGCTGAGGTCGAAGTATCACCTAAGCTCAGCAGGTTGAGGCTGCTGTGGCTGGAACATGCCGATGCCCTCCAGCCAGGGCGAAAGAGACTCCAACTCAAAAAAAAAAGTACATGATCCCATTTTTCATCAATATCTGAGGATCCACCCCATTTCCAATAGGAATCTTGGGGAATTATGTCTTCCTATGTTTCACAGCCACAAGGGAATATTTGTAATGTAAAAATTCATGGTGAGAACTGTTTATGGTAGCTAAGAAACATGGATGAAGAGAATGGAGAGAAAGCTGTGGTGTATATGGGAGAAGTGTCAATCAGAGCTCCTTGAATACCACAAGAACAAAAACCAGTTGAAATAAACTCATTAGGCAGGACTATCACAAATAGAGAAGCAAAGGTTTGCAAATTCAAAAATTATGACAATCCAGTAAAAATAGTGGACACAGCCCCTGACCTGAGACACATAAACCTGAGAACCAGTCATTTCTTCCTCTTCCCCTTCTTCACTGGGATTTCTTCTCAGGTGAGGATATCTGGACATGTTACACCTACATGTTGAGAACAAATCTTTTTACAAATTAAATTTAGTTAATTTATTATTATTTTTGAGTTTGAGTCTCACTTCATCACTCAGGCTGGAATGCAGTGGCATACATGCTCACGGCCACCCCAGCTTCAACCAGCTGGGCTCCAACCATCCTTTTTTCCTCAGCCTTCCAAGTAGCTAGAACTATAGGTGCATGCTTCAACACCCGGCTAATTTTTTTAATTTCTTGTAGAGATGAGGTCTCACCAAGTGTTCCAGACTGGTATCAAACCCACAGGCTCAGGCAATCCACTCACCTCAGCCTCTCAAAGTGCTGGGATTACAGGCTGAGTCACCAAGCCCAACCAATTATTTCTTGTGTGAGGGTTTCATTGTCACCCTGGCAGTACAACCACACAGTATGGGAGTGGATTCTTCTAACAGCCTGGAATGTGGGTACTAAGTGTCCTCTAACTCCACAGATTCACATGAAGGACCCAGTCTATTTCTTCTTGTTTATCTATCAATAATTTTAAAATAAAGTGTATTAAATAGAAATCTTTCATTTTTCTCTAATCTACTTTCTAAATAAATTATATTTCCAATTTTTTAAAAAAACATGTATCAAATAAATACTACATACAAAAAGATAGGAGGGATATAGAAAGAAGGGTGGAGTGTAGTTCAAGAGGGATTTTTCACTCTTGGGTTTATGTTTACTTTTTTTATAACTTGAACAATTTCAGGATCTACAGGAATGAAGAATATGTTGCTAGGTGGGATGGCTCCAGAAAAACATGTGTTAATGAAAAAGAAAGCAATGGAAACCCCTAAGACACAGTTCTTTGCTCCCATTTATCTGCTTTGGGTGTGAGAAAATTGTGAGCACCAGCTCTGGAGAGACACCAGGAGCACCTACCCAAAACTCAGACCTCTTCAGATCAGTCCTGTGATGGTAGATTTCAGGGTGGAGACAGACATGGGGGGCTCAGAAGAGGGTGGATCTGGGCAGGGCTGGAGCAAAGAGTGAGTTAGGTAGGATTCTGATATTTGTGCCTTTGGGGTGCTGCCAGGTCTGTATTTCCCAATCCTGCTCAAGAGAAGCTTGACTCCCAGTGTGTGTATAATTTTAATCTATTGAAGTCACTTCCTTGTCCATTTTATAACATATAATAATGAGCAATTTCACCAAAAACCCTCAGGCTTTTCCAAGACAATAATATTAGAAGCTAAATAGTTATTTCTAAGAAGTTAAAAACAACTTAAATAATAATCATGAGCCGGGCTCGGTGGCTCAGCCTATAATCCCGCACCTTTGGGAGGCTGAGGTGAGTGGATTGCCTGAGCCCGCGGGTTGGAGACCCTCCTGGGCAGCGAGACCTCATCTCTACAATAAATCAAAAAATCAGCCGGGCGTGGTAGCGCATGCCTATAATTCTGGCTACTTGGAAGTCTGAGGCGGAAGGATCGCCAGAGCCCAGCAGGCGAGGCTGCGGTGGCCGGGAGCAGCCACTGCACTCCAGTCCGGGTGACAGAGTGAGACTCCAACTCAAAAAATCATCATCATCATCATCATCATCATCATCATCATCATCATCATGAAAACACAACTCTTCTGAACACGAATGGCCCTTCAGGCAGTGACATCAGAATTCACTAACATAAGGGAAGGCCCCAAATGAGGGCCAAGTCCACTCCACTGTCCCCTTATATGTACTGACCACTTGGTGTTGAATTCACCCATTTACCCATGTCCAAAAGATGTAAAGTTTCTAGGCTGTAGAGACCTTGAAGACTTCATCTGTTTTTCTGCAGGCCATGTGACATGGAGGTAATTGGTTTATCAGTTTGCTTCTCCAGCCCTCCTCTTCAATCTTCACCTAACTACCAAAAAACTGGAGCCAATCTTATCTGGGTACCAATCCTAGTGCCAATCCATGATGTGTCTGTGGAGGGTTTTGTTATTTAAAATCAGCATAAAACAAATTTAATTAATTTAAAGTATTGTCTTGACTTCTTTAGATCATATCGCTCAACTCACTCTGGCTTTCTATAAAGAAAATAAAAATCTTGGTGGGCATGACAGCATGTGTCTGTAGATCCAGCTACTTGGAAGGCTGAGGCAGCCGTGAGCATGCCACTGCACTCCAGCCTGGACAAGAGTGAGACTCCAACTTAAAAAAAAAAAAAAAAAGGCCAGGATCAGTAGCTCAGCCTGTAATCCCAGCACTCTAGGAGACCAAGGTTAGTGGACTGCCTGATTCGGTGGGTTCGAGATCAGCCCAGGTAACTTAGTGAAACCTCGTCTCTACAATAGATCAAAAATCAGCTGGGGGCAGTAGCACATGCCTATAGTCCCAGAGACTTGGAAGGCTGGGGTGGAAGGATCACGGGAACCCAGAGCTGATGCTGGAGTAGCCACGAGTGTGTTATGGCACTCCAGTATGAGTGACAGAGTGAGACTCCAACTCAAAAAAAAAAAAAAAGAAAGAAAATCTTATACTCAAATCATGGAATAAAATTCTTAAATCCTTGTATACACTGGAACTGTTGTAGGCTAAAAAGAGGCCATTTTGGTTGTATTAGAACAGTCATTTAGAAAATCTTAAACTTGTATTCTCTTGCAGCTGAGTTGGGTCAAAAATAAAAGATGCTTGGATTCAAAAGTGTACATTTTTCCTATTTAACCCCCTTCTCCTCTCCTAGTATGCCTTTGCCCAACTGGCCAATCTTATCCAGTAAACCATTGCTGGCGCTGAAGAAGAAACAGCCAAGCAAGCCAGACCACCTAATAATTAGGACTAAAGTCCAAGGCTGACAGCATTGTGTCTGAAAACTTGGAGTGGGCATTGCCCACCTCTCCTCCATCTGTGAATACAAGGACATTGGAATGTTACAGGCAGGGCTCTGAGAATAATAGATTGTTATAATTATGTGTTCCCTTCCATTCAGACATTGCAATTATCTGCTACTTCCTCTTAAAAAACTGTGAAAGAGCATATTGCAAATCCCCAAATATTATCTGAAATGTCAATATGAGGCCGGGCATGGTAGCTCAGCCTGTAATCACAGCACTTTGGCTGAGGTGAGAGGACTGCCTGAGCCCAGGGGTTTGAGACCAGCCTGGATAACTAGGTGAGAACTAATCTCTACAATAAAGCATAAGAAAAATAAGCCAGGCATGATAGCACTCACCTGTACTTCCAGCTATGTGGAAGGCCAAGGCAGAAAGATCACCTAGCACAGCAGGTGGAGGCTGTCTGTGGTGGCCATGACAGTGACACTGCACTCCAGTCTGGGTAACTGACCATGACTCCAACTCAAAAAATTAAATGTCAACATGACTAGGAGATTTTGTGTCACATCAGCAGTCATGTATCAAAAATTGTAAAAGTAAATCCTGAATTGTGCTAAACTCCACATAGGCTTTGAACCCAGGGTGGAGGAAGGGCTATGATTTGGGGTATAAATACTGGAATAAAGTTGTGCTGCTTTAAGTAGACTTATTGGCAATGATCCCGACCCATCTCCCAATAATCTGGTTATAGAAATTAAACACTCTTTTCTTCCTGTCTCTCCTTCTCATGATTTATTGGATCAAGCCACAACAGATCTATGGGCAGCAAGATTTCATAGAGAAACTAAAAGGAAAGTAACTCAGGGAAGCAGTCTGCTTCACCCAGAGCTCAAAAGGAACTGCATATTCAGTAGGTTCATCACATTCCCAAACTTGAGGACCATTCATGCTGTGAGACACAGTCCAGGGTGACTGATCCCTAGGTAGTGAAGGAGGGAAATTTGAGCAGCTGGAAATTTAATTTTGGGAGTTCCACAAACTCTACCGTACACTTCTCAGCATGAAAATGTTCAATCCTCCAAGATCTCACTGGGGGCCAAAAGTTACCTGGATTTAGTCTAAGATTCTGACCTCTGACAATTTTTTTTTCTGACACCAAATGTGTGGCATCTGCTGGACACAACCAATTCTCCAACACCAAGTGTTTGTTCAACAATTCAAGTCTGTCACCATCCAGAGTTAGCATAGACCCCACAATATCAGGGCTCAGTCCCATAAAACTGCCCCCACTGCAGATGCCAGTTGCAAATCCCAGGGGCCATCTATGCTTCTGAGCAACTGCCTCCAAAACAGGGACTCCCATAGTCCCTTCTCAAGCACAATATTTTGATGGAATATTCGTAGAATTCAGCAAGAACATTTCACCTCACTTCACCAGTTATAAAGAACACAACTCAGAGACAGCCACAGACAAAAAGATGTATAAGGAAAGGGACAGTGGAAGTGGAGATGGGACTCAAATATCTGCAGTGCTTAACCTCAGTCCCCTTTGTCCTCCCCCTGACCTGGATTTTAAAAAACAGCACACACAACCTCAGATGAGTGTTTTGAACACCAGCCTGTCACTTCTTAGTTTTTTAGTTGTTTTTTTTTTGAGTTGGGAGTCTCACTATGTCACTCAGGCGGCGGTGCAGTGGTGTGCTCACGGCCACCACAGCGACCATATGCTGGGCTGAGGCAATGCTTCTGCCTCAATCTTCCAAGTAGCCAGTACTTACAGGCATGTGCGACCAAGCCTGGCTTATTTTTTTTATTTATGTTAGAGATGAGGTCTCGTCAAGTTGCCCAGGTTGATCTCAAGTCCATGGGCTCAGGCAATACACATGCCTCAGCCTCCCAAATTGCTGGGATTACAGGTTTCAGCCACCACGTCCAGCCATCTTCTCAGTTTTAATGGCACTCCTAAATAAAGTCAAGGCCCTTGCCCCAACTCCTTCTCTCAACTTACTGGCTATCCTGCACCAAGTAGAATGGGGTTGTGACCTGATTACATAACCTATTAATGACCCTGATTACAGACCCAAGGAATTTTCACATGTATAGTCCAAATACGGCAACTGCTTAGTTGTCACCCACCAGCAACTGCATGTGGTGGGCTTCCTGGCATTTTGGTACAAGTAACGCTCAGCTGCTCCCTTGATACCAATAAATCAAAGGGGCAGAAAACTGGTAGAAATAAGATTATTTCTGGTCAGGCATGGTGGCTGAGGCAGAAGTATCACCAGAGCCCAGCAGGTCAAGGCTGCAGTGACCATGAGCATGCCCCTACACTACAGTCTGGGTGACAGAATGAAATTCCAAATCAAAAAAAAAAAAGTAGTTTATTTCTGAATTTGAATCTAGGGAGCAGAACCAGACTCAGGGTGTTTCTAAAATAGTTCTGCTCAGCTGGGCTCAGTGACTCAACCTGTAATACCATCATTTTGGGAGGCCAAGGTGAGTAGACTGCTTGAGCCTGTGGGTTCGAGACCAGCTGGAGCAGCTTGGCAAGACCTCTTCTCTACAATAAATCAAAGATTTGGCAGGTATGATAGTGCATGCCTATAGTTCTGGTTACTTGGAAGGTTGAAGCAGAAGGATCCTGGAGCCCAGCAGTTCAAAGCTGGGGTGCCCGTGAGCGTACCACTACACTCTAGACTGGGCAGTGGTTTGAAACTCCACCTGATAGATAGATAAATAAATAAATAAATAAATGAAATGGTTCTGCTCACGCTTTAGGCTATTACAGTTCACTTTTATGCTCCATTGTTGTCAGTATCTAAACATTAGCCATGTGGCCAGCAAAGTATTGTATAGAACTTAAATGAGTGTTGCACTTTACATTTAGACAGTGACATTTAGAGTAAAGACAGTTTACAAGGCCTGAGATATCATGCGTTGCAAAAGTCATGCAAAGCGATTATTAATATTACAAAGTTCAAAGGGAGTTGATAGGAATTTCCATCTTTGGGAGGAGTATGCTGGGAAGTCAAGGATCCCCTGAAGCTACTTACTGGGAGGGGATAGAAGACAAACCTGTAATCCCAAAGCCTTGGGAGACTGAGGTGAGTAGACTGCCTGAGCTCACGGGTTGGAGACCCGCCTGGGCAACTTGGCAAGACCTCGTCTCTACAATAAATCAAAAATTAGCCGGGCATGGTAGCACACACCTGTAGTTCCCACTACTTGGAAGGCTGAGGCAGAAGGATCGCCAGGGCTCAACAGGTCAATCCTGGGGTGGCCGTGAGCATGCCACCACACTCCGGTCTTGGCAACAGAGTGAGACTCCAACTGAAAAAAAAAAAAGAAGTTTATTTCTGAATTTGAATCCAGGGGACAGAGCCCAGATGGACATCTTTCTAAATTGGTTCTGCTTCTCTGGGCTTGATGGTTCAGCCTGTAACCCCAGCACTTTGGGAAGCAAAGGTAATAGGATTCCCTGAGCCCACATGTTCGAGACCAGCCTGGGCAACTTGGGTGACCTCATCTCTATGATAAATCAAGAAAAATTAGCCGGCCTTGATGGCACATGCCTGTGGTTCTAGCGTCCTGGAAGACTGAGGTGGAAGGATCGCCTAAACCCAGCAAGTCAAGGCTGTGGTGGCCATGAGCATGCCGATACACTCCAGCCTGGGAGAAAAGAGTGAGACTCTAACTCAAAAAAAAAAAACAAGAAAAAAAAAAAAAAAAAAAAAGAAAAAGAACACAGGGGGACTCTCAGTCAAGTACTCAGGAATGTGCGTGCGTGCTTGGACCCCCGCCAAGCCCTTCTCTAGGGGTTGTGGCAACGAGGAGGGCCATTCATGGGTCTCTCCATCACCCCTCCCCCTTCTCAAAACCGTTCCCTGCAGGCTCTCCGGGATCCCAACGCCACCAGTCCTGACTGGGGATTTGGGACTCACGATCCGCTGCTGGCCCAAGGGGGCTCCTTCTCATTGTGACGGAGCCTCCGTGTGCCCTTAGGGAGGGGAGAGGGGCAAGGGACAGGACCACAGCTCTCCCACCAGCCCCACATGCAGGTGGGATCCTCCCCATGACCCCTCCCCGCTGGCGCCCCACACACCCGGCGCGTGAGACTGAGAGAAGCTTCCCAGAAAAGGATCTCACGGGTGAGGCTGCCAAGGGGACGAGACGCCGATCACCACATGCACTAATAGGATGGGACCGAGCCGCCAGCGGGATGGGTCCAGGCCCGCCGCAGCCAGGTAATTCGGGTCCATACCCTTTCCCCCTCTGGAACCTGCCCCAATATTCACCATCTCCAGCTTGACGGGTGTCCCGGCGTCCTCCCAAGAAGTCCCAGGACGTGAAGGCGACAGGGCGACAGAGGCTGCAGCAGACACACCGCGAACTCCCAGACAGCAGAACAAAGCCGCGGGGACGACTATGCTCTGTGCGCAGGCGCAAGAGCCAAAAGCCCGGTCACAGCCCGGAAGCCACCCCCACTCTTCCGGTTCGTGTCTGATTGAGTAGTTCCCAACAAGCCCTCCGCTGATTGGATAAGGTTCCAGGGCCAACCCCTCTGCCTCTGAGTGATGGGAGATGCAATAAGACATGGTCTGAGTCAAGAAAAGCAAGTTTTGTTTTTTTGTTTGTTGTTTTCGTTTTTTTGAGTTGGAGTCTCATTCTGTCACCCATACTGCAGTGCAGTGGCCGGAAGCAGCCTCGACCTGCTGGCCTCCGGCGATCCTTCTGCCTCAGCCTTCCAAGTAGCGGGAACTACAGGTGATCCCTACTACGCCTGCATAATTTTTTTTATTGTAGAGACGAGGTCTCACCAAGTTGCCCGGACTGGTCTCGAACCCGCGGGCTCAGGCAATTCACTCGCCTCGGCTTCCCAACTCGATGGGATTACAGGTTAAGACACCGAGCCCAACCAAAAAGCAGATTTTTGCATGCAGCATTTTGAAGCTGAGAGTGCTTCCTGCACCAGCATCTGGTCATGAATGGTGACATTCCCTTTGACATTGTTTATAATAGGATATTCATTTTTTTTGTTGTTGTTGTTGTTTTTTTTTGAGTTGGAGTCTCACTCTGTCGCCCAGACTGGAGTGCAGTGACCGCTCCCGGCCACTGCAGCCTCGACCTGCTGGGCTTCAGTGATCCTTCCGCCTCAACCTTCCAAGTAGCTGGAATTACAGGCATGCACTACCACACCAGGCTGATTTTCTGATTTACTGTAGAGATGAGGTCTCAGGGAACTATATCTTTGAAAATCACTCTGTATCTTAAGCTTCCAGTATGTCTCATCTTAGACCAGATTATTCCAAACTCTATAGACCCAAGTAGCCCATGGCTGCTACACTGACATGCGGCTGGGAGGTCTCTGACTCCCCTGACCTCAGAGAGGAGAAGGTCCTGAACAATTCTTTTCTTAAAAGAGGAAAATACCCACTTCCTACCAAAATTTCTCCTCGGACTCAAGGGTGAAAAATAACATGCCTGTCCACATGTCGACCACAGCCTCACATCTGATTCTTTGTGGGGGCTCACTCACCTTCCAGGAAATTAGACAGTGTAAAAGTGTAAGAAACTGAAACATGAGGAGGTCTATTTTTAAGACTAAGTAGATATCTCTGGGTGGAGAATTACTACCAGCCAAATTTCCCTAATGGCCCAAAGAGGTGACATAGTCCATGTAGCTGGGAGATCTCTAAGCAAGCAGGATTTTAGAATAAGGATACACTAGTCAGAAAGTCTTAAGAGGACAGTCACCCTCCCACCCCTACCAGCATAGCCCACCAAGGAAGTTTCCCCAAACCAACCAGATTCTGACCAATACCACACAAACTCACCATTTGGGATGGGATATGACACATTATTGAATCCAGCACCTAATAAGGGAAATAAAAAAACCTAGGTGACGTTCAGTAAGATTGTAACCCTGTGGTACGCAGTCAATGAGGAAATGGGGCAGCAACTTGCATACTAGGGAATAAACTTCTTGCTGTAAACATTCCGGATGTGCCTGCCTACCAGACACCCAAACTTGTAATACTGCTAATAAAGTCTCACTTCTGGCTGAGCTCAGTGGCTCAGCATGTAACATCAGAACTTTGGGAGGCCTAGGCGAGTGGATTTCCTGAGCCTGTGGGGTTCAAAACCAGCCTGGACAACTTGGCCAGTCCTCATCTCTACAATGAATAAAAAATTAGCTGGGCATGGTAGTGTGTGCCTGTAGTTTCAGCTACTTGGAAGGCTGAGGCTGAAGCATCACCAGAGCCCAACAGGTCGACACTGGTGTGGCCATGAGCATGCCACTGCACCCAGCCTGGGAGACAAAGTGAGA
This sequence comes from Carlito syrichta, assembly GCF_000164805.1. Lineage (NCBI taxonomy): Eukaryota > Metazoa > Chordata > Mammalia > Primates > Tarsiidae > Carlito > Carlito syrichta. Next base: position 355,633 of record NW_007256164.1, on the reverse strand, counting down.
CTCCAACTCAAAAAAAAATTCTCAGGTGGGTGCAGTGTCTCATACCTATAATCCTAGCACTTCAGGAGGCCGAGGTGAGAGCATTGCCTGAACCCATGGGTTTGAGACCAGCCTGGGCAAATTGGCGAGTCCTCATCTCTACAATAAATCAAAAAATTAGCTGGGCATTGTGGCATGTGCCTGTAGTTCCAGCTACTTGGAAGGCTGAGATGGAAGGATCGCCTGAGCCCAGCAGGTTGAGTCTACAGTGGCCATGAAAGTTCCACTGTGCTCTAGCCTGGGTGACAAAGTGAGACTCCAACTCAAAAATAAAAAATTCTTGCTTCTGCAGCACTTTGTGTCTCTGTCTCCATCCTTTCATTTTGGACTGGTGAATTTGTTTCTCACAATTGGTGGCTCACTCAGGATACTCAATGCCTGTGGGAGGGAGACCAGCACAGGGGGAGATGGTCCACACCTGATTTCGGTTTGCCTGCTCTGTTTGGGTTTCTTGGCTGCTGGTGGACTGCAGATATGCCTGAGACTATTGTTCCAGAGACACTGGAAGTGACACAGGAAGAAAAAACAGTGTGGCAACCAAGCAAACTCGTTCATGAGCCAAGGTAGTAAAAATTGGATACCAAGTACTGCCTTGAGTTCAGAAAGCAAAAATAAAGCCCTGATTATGCATGTCATTAAGAAGACCCCATTCTCATGGGAAGAAATGGAGTATGGCCTTGGCTGATTACTGGTATTGAACTCTATGTTCCCTCTAAAGGAAGAAAGATGGGAGTCTAAGGAAAAGTCTTCAGAACCCCTTGCATGTCTGCCCCCTACATTACACAAAGTAGGAACAAGACACTCAAAGGGCAGCAGAGGAATCAGGGGAAACAGAGACCAGAGTCCATGAGGTATTGAACCAACAGCCATTTACATCCCTACCCCAAATTATAGAAAACTTGTAAAGATGTAGGAAGGATATAGAGAACTTCCCTAAACCTCTCAAACAACAGACATCCAGCATGTTCTTCCTTTAGATAGTCCCCCTGGGACAGGAAGAAATCAGATTTGTAAATGCTTCCTTACAAGCTTTGAAGTCAGGAATTTCAAAAAGGAAATGACATCACTTATTGGGGACCCTTTGATTTAACAGAACAATTAGACCAATTTCTAGGACCCAGTTTCTATACTTGGGCTGAGATGATGTTCATTATGAATATCCTGTTTATGGGAAAGGAAGAGGGAATGATTAGGAGAGTAGCTGTGATTATCTGGGAGAGGCCAGCTAGTTTTCCACATTTAAAACATCCACTTGCCGGGCTCGGTGGCTCAGCCTGTAATCCCGCGCCTTTGGGAGGCTGAGGTGAGTGGATTGCCTG
>NW_007256164.1:351167-354175 GCF_000164805.1 Carlito syrichta | reverse complement strand
CAGCCACTACACTCCAGTCTGGGCGACCAAGTGAGACTCCAACTCAAAAAAAACCAAAAAATGTGGAAAACTAGGACATTTTAAGACAGAATATCTGGCGTGGAAGAAGGAAGAGAAGATGATCCCTCTCAGGACCTCTGATGAGGATTGGGGGGTCAGGGGCTCCTTCTGAATAGGTCCAACCAGGAACCCTTGATAAATTTAAAGGTGGGACCTGAGGTAGAGGAGGTGACATTTTTGGTTGGTTCCAGGTCTGCTTGCTCCTCCCTAATGTTTCAATCACAGGGCACCAAAATTCTTTCGGGAAAAATTATTGGTATTTGGGGTTAAAGGGGAAGAATTTCAGGTTCCAATACTTAAGAAAATGCGACTTAGATCAGGGCCAGAGCAAATGGAGGGGTCATTCTTATATATTCCTGAAGCAAGTATCAACCCTTTGGGTCAAGACCTGATGTGTTAGGCCAAGAGTAGGACTAGGAATACAGGGATAAATAAAGGGAATGAGCGGTTTCATATCTGAGGAAGAAGAGAGGAAAATCAATGCCTTTGCCAAGTGATAACAGAGAGAGGCTAAAAGACAAGGTAACGGGGGGGGGCTAAAAGTTACCCCATTAAAACTTAGATTGAGGGGGTGGAGTAGGCTGCTGCTTTGCCTGCAGTAGAATGTCTGAACACTTCCTAAAACCTACCTATTGGAAGTTTATTTATCTATATCCAAGCTGTGCTAGACTAAAAGCATGTCAGGGTTAATTGTGAGAAATAAGGATGATAATTTATTTTTAAATTGGAGATTATGTCACACTCAGTGGCTCTCAGCTCGTGATTCCAGCGGTTTGGGAGGCCGAGGCAAGTGGTTCAAGACCAACCCTGGCCAACTTGACAAGAGTTTTCATTGTGATAAGTAAAAATTGGCCTGGTGTGGTGGCCCATGCCTGTAGTTCCAGCTCCTTAGAGGACTGGGGCAGGGGGATCACCAGAGCCCAGCAACCCACCACTGAAGGCATGAGATGCTAATGTCTGGTAACCTCAATATCTAAGACTCATGTGACACAATCAACGTCAAAGACCTGAAGCCCTGGACACTACTTTTGGCCAAAATCCCTCTACATAAAAGCCCTTAAATATACCCTTTTCATGGCCCTTTGAGGCCACACTTGCCTCTGAGTGTCGACCCCCTTTCCAATCTGCAAGAGGTGAATACTAAATTTTTTTCTACTTTCTTACTTGGTTACAATGTTGCCTCCAGCACCTGCTCTGGCCGACCTTGTCTCAGATGATCCCTTCAAGATACAAGCAAGTTTTTAAATTTTTTTAAAATTCAAATCTCACTCTGTTTACCAGACTGGGGTGCAGTGGTATGCTCACGGCCACCACAGCCTTAACCTGCTGGGTTTGGATGACCCTTTCGCCTCAGCCTTCTGGGTGGCTGGAGCTATAGGTGTGCATTGCCATGCCCAGCTAATTTTTAAACTTTATTATAGAGATGAGTTTCCTGGGCTGATCTCAAACCCTTGGGCTCGGGTGGTCCTCTTGTCTCAGCCTTCCAGAGTGCTGGGAATACAGGTTTGAGCCACCGAGCTGGCACAAAACTTTGAAAGGTAAAGAAGAGGCAGCTTCTAAGTTGCTTACCAGTAATTACATTAAAATTGCACAGGCTATTAAAAAAAGTTAGATTGAAAACAGCCAGAGGAAATAATTTGTAGAAGGCAATATCCCATTCCCACTGAGGGTACATAAGGTCTACAACCAGTGATTGAGGGCCTCATAAAGGATTAATTACTGGAGCCATATAACATCCCTTGCTCTCCCAGTTAAAAAGTTTGATGGGACCTATCAGTTAGTACAAGACCTAAGTGCTATAAAACAGATTGTTCAGGCCCAACATCCTGTGATCCCTAACCTCTACACTTTCTTCAGCAAAATTACCTCTGAACATACATGGTACAGTGTGGTGGACTTAAAAGATGCACTTTGGGCCGGGCTCGGTGGCTCAGCCTGTAATCCCACGCCTTTGGGAGGCTGAGGTGAGTGGATTGAGTGAGCCCGCGGGTTCGAGACCCGACTGGGCAGCGAGACCTCATCTCCACAATAAATAAAAAAATCCGCCGGGCATGGTAGCACGCGCCTGTAGTTCCAGCTACTTGGAAGGCTGAGGCAGAAGGATCGCCGGAACCCAGCAGGTTGAGGCTGTGGTGGCCGAGAGCGGCCACTGCACTCCAGTCTGGGCCACAGAGTGAGACTCCAACTCAAAAAAAAAAAGATGCACTTTGGACATGCCCCTTAAATCCCAAAAGTCCTCTTTGCATTTGAATGGGAAAATCCTACAACTGGAAAAGAACAACAGAACCACTGGATGATACTACCACAGGACTTCACCAAAGCACCAAATTAGTTTGGTCAGATTTTTAAATCTGTCCTGGAGGAATGTCAATCTATGGCAGGGACCCAACTATTACAATATGTGGAAGACTTATTAATTTCTGGAAGGCAAAATAAGGAAGTACCAGCGACTGCTGTTAGTCTTCTAAACTTTCTGGGCAAAAATGGATGATGAGTATCATGGAATAAACTATAATTTGTAGAAAAAGAGACTAAATGTCTCTGATATTTAATTAGTGGAGGAAAACAAGGCATAAATTCAGAAAGAATATCTGGCTTGATAAATTTGGCCTGTCCCAAACCAAAAAGGAACTAAAAAATGTGTTAGGGTTATCAGGCTACTGTCAGCTATGGAATGAGCTATGCCCGAGAACAAAAATTTTATGTTTAATACTGTTAGGAGAAGAATGTGACTCCTTACACTGGTCACCAGAGGAAGAGGATGCTATAAAGGAATTAAAAAGTGGACCTTATTACAACTCTAAGCAATTTCACTTTTTTGTCACAGTAGATCAAGGTGTGGCCCTAGGGGTACTTATGCAGATTTGGGAGGAAAAAGACCTTTGTCCTCAACCCTGTCTCTTGAAGGTGACCTGAATACGTCCAGACAGTGGCAGCCACTGCCCTAT
>NW_007256164.1:346306-351147 GCF_000164805.1 Carlito syrichta | reverse complement strand
TATAAACTATAATTTGTAGAAAAAGAGACTAAATAACTATGGCATTTAACCAGTGGAGGAAAACAACACACAAATTCAGAAAGAATAGCTGGCTTAATAAACTTGGCCTTGTCCCAAACCAAAAACAAACTCAAAAAGGTTTTAGGGTCACTGTCTACTGTCAGCTGTGGATCAAGTCTTATACCCAGAGAACAAAAAAATATGTATTTAATACTATTAGAAGAAAACTTGACCCCTTACAATAGTTACCAGAGAAAAAGCATATTATAAAAGTGGACCTCATTACAGCTCCAGTCCTGGTTCTTCCATCCCTAGATAAGTCATTTCACTGTTTTGTCACAGTAGATAAAGGTGTGACCCTAGGAATATTTATGCAGACTTGGGGAAGAAAAAGACAACCTATCACCTTTGTCCTCGACCCTGTCTCTTGGAGGTGGCCTGAATGTGTCCAGACAGTGGCAGCCACTGCCCTATTGTTAGAGGAAAGCAGAATCTGACCTTGGGAGGAGTCCTAATGATAAGTGTCCCCCACCTAGTCAGTATTATATTTAATTAGAAAGCAGGGAGATGGCTGAATGATTCCCAAATCCTAAAATGAGGCTATGCTGTTAGCAAAGAATGACTTGGTCTTAACAACAGATATTTGTTTGAATCCGGTTTTGTTTTTTTTGTTTTTTTTTTGAGTTGGAATCTCACTCAGTCGCCCAGGCTGAAGTGCAATGGCGACAACCATCTGGGCTCCAACGATCCTTCCGCCTCAGCCTTCCAAGTAGCCAGAACTACAGACATGGGCTACCACACCTGGCTAATTTTTGATTTATTGTAGAGAGAAATCTCGCCAAGTTTCCTGGATTGATCTTGAACTTGCAGGCTCAGCCAAGATCTCGTCTCTACAATAAATTAAAAAATTAGCCAGGTCTACGTTGGGGTGGCTGTGAACGTGCCATTGTACTGCATCCTTGGCAACAAAGTGAGACTCCAACTCAAAAAAAAAAAAAAAGAAAGAAATCTGCTTTTCTTGACTCAGACCACTTTTGATTGCATCTTCTGTCACTCAAAGTCAGAGAGGTGGGCCCTGGAACCTTATCCAATCAGCGGATGTATTGATGGGAACTACCCACTCAGGTACGAACCACAAGTGCGGGCTCCAACCCGACCTTTGACTCTCCAGCCGTCTGCGGTGTCTCTGCTGCAGCCTCTGTCGTCCCGTGACGTTCGGGTCCTGGGAGTCTGTAGGGAGGACGCCGGGACACCTGGAAGGCGGAAAACGGTAAGTATGGGGGCAAGTGTAAGAGGGGGAAGGGGGATGGACCGGGATGACCTGGCTGCGGCGGGCCTGGACCCATCCCGCCGGTGGTCGACCCCATCCCCTCGGTGCATGTAGGGCTGGGCTGGGACCCGGAGTCTTGTCTCCATGGCAACCTCGCCCGTGAACTCCCTTTCTGGGAAACATCTCTCAGCCCCGCGCTCTGGGTGTGCAGGGTGCCGGGGGGGAGGTGTCGTGGGCAGGTTCCCACGTGCATATGGGGCCGGTGGGAGGGCTGTGGTCATGTCCCTCGCTCCTCTTCCCTCCCTGAGGTCACACGAAGGCTCCGTCACCATGGGAAGGAGTCCCCTCGGGCCGGCAGCGGATCGTGAGTCCTGCAGTCCCAGCCAGGGTTCCTGTCTTGGGGCTCACGTGGGGCCTGAGGGGAGAGGTCCTGGGGGCAGGGGGCAGGGGTGATGCAGAGACCCCAGAATGGTCCCCCTAATAGTCACAGCCCCTAGAGAAGGGCATGGCGCGAGTTCAAGCACTCTCGCACATTTCTGAGCACTGGACTGAGGGTCCCCTTGTGTTCTTTTTCTTTTCTTTTTTCTTTTTTTGGAGGCGGAGTCTCACTCTGTTGTCCAGGCTGAATGACAGTGGCATGCTCATGGCCACCGCAGCCTTGATCTGCTGGACTTAGGTGATCCTTCCACCTCAGCCACTCAAGAAGCTGGAACCACAGGTGTGCGCCCTCAGGCTCGGCTAATTTTTCTTGATTTATCATAGAGATGAGGTCTCCCAAGTTGCCCAGGCAAGTCTCAAACAGTGGGCTCAGGCAATCTTCTTACATTTTCCTCCCAAAGTGCTGAGATTACAGCCTGAGCCACCGAGCCCAGCCAGGCAGAACCATTTTAGAAAGACCTCGAGTCCGGCTCTGCACCCTGGATTAAACCTCAGAAATAAGATTTTTTTTTTTTTCCCAGTTGGAGTCTCACACTGTCGCCAAGACTGAAGTGTGGTGGCACCCTCACGGCTACCCCAGCATGATATGCTGTGATCCGGCAATCCTTTTGCCTCAGCCTTAAAAGTAGTTGGAAATGCAGGCAAATGCTGCCACAGCTAATTTTTGATTTACTGTAGAGATGAGGTCTTGCCAAGTGGTCCAGGATAGTCTGGAACCCGCAGACTCAGGCATTCCACCTACCTCAGCCTCCCAACGTGCTGGAATTATAGGCTTGAGCCATTGTGCCTGGCCCCTTTTGTCTTCTATACACTTTCTGTAAGTAGCTTCAGGGAATCCTTGACTTCCCAGCGGACTCCGCCCAAAGATGTAAATTCCTATTGACTCCCTTTGAACTTTGCAATATCAATAATTGATCTGCTTGGCTTTTGCAGTGCATGATATCTCGGGTCTTGTAAACTGTCTTTATTCTAAATGTCACTATCTAAATGTAAAGTGCAGCAGTCATTTAAGTTCTATAAAATACTTTGCTGGCCACATGGCTAATTTTTAGACACTTACAACTCTGGAATATAAAAATGAAGTGTAAAAGCCTAAAGGGTGAGCAGAACCATTTTTCTTTTTTTTTTTGAGTTGGAGTCTCACTCTGTCCCATATGACCCCATAATCTCCCTACTGGAAATATACGCTGAAGAACTCAAATCACTCTATAAAAAAGATACCTGCACACGTATGTTTATCGCAGTATTGTTCACTATAGCAAGAACCTGGAACCAACTATGCTGTCCATCAAAAGAAGACTGGATTTTAAAAATGTGGTACATATACACGGTGGAATACTATGCAGCCATAAAAAAGAACAAAATCATGAATTTTGCAGCAACCTGAAAGGAACTAAAGTCTATAATACTGAGTGATCTTTTACAGCAATAAAGATCTGAGTATCACATATTCTCACTCATAAGTGGACCTTGAACATATATCGTAATACTACAAGAAAAGGATCGACAGTGGTGGGAATCTATGGGGGGGCGGGGAGGGCAAGGTTGGTGGGATTAATGGCAGTCAATATCTGTCTGGGGACAGGGGGACACCCCTTATCAGCAAGGTTGACTTAATGATGCATATTTGTATACCTAACCCTTAACTGCACCCCACAATTTTAAAATTAAAAATACGTTTAAAAAAAAATTTTTTTTTCAATAGTGGTGAAAGTCAGACTGGAAGGGATACTCTGGGTGGAATCAGTCCCCTGCACCCTGCTTCTACCATGGGCACTTCCCACTCGTCAGGGTCCCCCTGGGCAATGCTGATTTCATTTTATTTTATTATTTTTACATTTTTATTATTATTTTTTGAGTTAGAGTCTCACTCAGTCACCCAGGCTGTAGTGCAGTGGCATGCTCATGGCCACTGCACCCTCAACCTGCTGGGCTCAGGCAATCCATCTGCCGCAGGCTTCTAAGTAGCTGGAACTACAGGGGTGCATCACCACGACCCACTAATTTGGTTGTTTTTGTTGTTATAGAGACGAGCCCCCAGATACAGGCAGTCCTCTTGCCTTGGCCTCCAAAAAGGCCGGAATTACAGGCTTGGGTCACCACATCCAGCCTCAGTGTTGATTTTATTCTGTCCTCTTTTGCAGTCCAGCTGTGCACAGAAGTCTATAACCAAAAGGAGGCCCAGGCAGGGAAGTGTTCACCACATTCCTGCCTTTCATCAGGGTCATATCAGGTGTGGAAGTGATGTCTGGGAAGATGCAGCATGTCATGCCCATCCCACCAGGCCTGGCCCCACTGTCTTCCAAAATGACTGTATCATTTTGCGTTCCTACCAGCAGTGAATGAGAGTTCCTGTGGTACCATGTCCTCCTCAGCACTTGGTGTTGTCATGTTACCTCTGAATGTTCCCAAGCCCCTCTTCCTTCTGCCCTTCCATAGGTCCCAGTCCTAGGCCCTCATGGGTTATGAAGAGCAATTTTTACCACGTGGCATGATTTTTTTTCCTGCTGTCCATGTCCTGGGGAGCCATCTGGGTCCTGACCCTACAGGCCCCAATCCAGTCCAGAGCTTGGAGCCCAGTACATGATGCTGGTGGCTCCCTGGTGCAGGAGACCTTGGTGGCTCTGTCACCTTTTCTCTGGAATCACTACCTCTACCCTGGAACCTCTCCATTCTCCCCGGGATGCCTAATCTCTCTTGATTTCCCCAATTCCCCTGGGACCCTCCAGGTCCCATAGGTCTTACTTGAGGCCATAGCACTCCCAAAAAATAACATGGTTTCAGAAAGTGTGGTTCACGTCTAAGTTTTTTGTTTGTTTTTTGAGTTGGAGTCTCACTCTCATCACTCAGACTGGAGTTCAGTGGCACACTCCCAGTTACCACAGACTCCAACTATCAGGTTAGGCAATCCTTCCACCTTAGTCCTCCAAGTAGCAAGAACTAGAGATACACTCCACCACACCTGACTAGTTTTGTGATTTATTCTACAGACCAGACCTCATCTTGTTGCCCAGGTTAGTCTTGAACCTGTGGGCTCGGGCAATCCTCTCACCTCAGCCTCCCAAAATGCTTGGATGTAGGCATGAGCTACTGTGTCTGGCTGATCCTCTTTCTCTTTTTTTTTTTTTTTTTG